>NW_026741296.1:0-5486 GCF_022355385.1 Mustela nigripes
GTATAGGTCTTTCACCTTCTTCATTTTGTTCCTAAGCATTTTATTCTTTTTGATGCTATTGTAAACAGATCTTTTCTTAATTTCTTTTTCCAGATATTTTGTTGTTAGTATATAGAAACACACTGATTTTTGAATATTGATTTTGTATCCTGAAACTTTACTTAATTTGTTTATTGTTTCTAACAGTTTTGGGTGGGATTCTTAAGGTTTCCTATATCTAATATCAGGTCATCAGCAAACAGACAAATTTACTTCCTCCTCTCTGATTTGGATGGCTTTTATTTCTTTTTCTTCCCTAAGGCTAGGATTTCATTACTATATTGAATAAATGTGAGAGTGTGAGGTGAGAGTGTATATCCTTGTCTTGTTCTTGATCTTAAGGAAAAGTTCAGTTTTTCATTATTGAGTATGACGTTAGCTATGGGCTTGTCATATGTGGCCTTTATTAGATTGAGGTACATTCCTTCCATACTCATTGTGTTCAAACTTTTTTTTTTTATCATGAATTAATGTTAAGTTTTGTCTAATGTTTTTTTCTGTATCTATTGAGATGACCATGTTCTGTTTTTTCTCCTTTATTTTTTTCATGTTTTATATTACATTTACTGATTTGCATATATTGAACCATCTTTGCATCTCTTGAATAAATCCCACTTGATTATGGTGTACTTTCCTTTGAATGCATTGTTGATTTTGGTTTGCTAATATTTTGCCCGGGAGTTTTGCACCTTTGTTCATCAGGGACATCAGCCTGTAGTTTTTTTCTGGTGTCCTTGTCTGGCTCAGGTATCAGAGTAATGCTGAACTCATAGAATGAGTTTAGAAATGTTCCCTCTTCTCTTTTTTGGAAGACTCTGAGAAGAATTGAGAATAATAATAATATCAGTTATTATTTAAATGTTTAGTTGAATTCACCAGTGAAGCCATTATGTTCTGTTCTGTTGCTTGTTGGGAAGTTTTTGAGAGTTAATCCAATCTCTTTAGTAGTAACTGTTCTATTCAGATTTTCCATTTCTTCATAATTGAGTCTTTGTTGCTTGTGTGTTTCTAGGAATTTATCCATTTCTTTTTTTTTTTTTAATATAATTGGCATTTATCCATTTCTTAAAGGTTATCTACTTGGGTAACATATAATTTTGATAGTACTTTCATATGATTCTTGGTATTTCTGTAGTATCAGTTGCAGTGTTTTCTTTTTCATTTCTGATATTTTTGGTCTTTCTTTCTTTTTTTTTTTTTTAGCCCAGGTTAGGGGTTACCTATCTTATTTATCTTTTCAAAACATTAGTTCTTATTTTCATTGATCTTTTCCATTGTCTTTATAGTCTCTATTTCGTTCATTTCATTTTATTTACTTTCTCCTACTAATTTTGGGCTCAGTTTATTCTTTTTCTAGTTCCTTGAGGTATAAAACTAGGCTGTTTATTTGAGTTCTTTTTTTTTTAATGTATGCACTTCCCTCTTCAAACCGCTTTTGCTGCATCCCAGAAGTTTTGGAATGTTGTGTATCCATTTTTATTTGTCCAAAGATTTAGTTTTTATTTCTCTTTTCATTTCATGCTTGACCCATTGATTGCTCAGGGACTGTATTGTTTAGTCTCCACATATTTGTGAATTTTCCAGTTTTCCTCTTGTACTCGTTTTTTAATTCTATATCATTGTAGTCAGAAAAGATGTTTGATATGATTTCAGTCTTCCTAAATTTCTAAGACTTGCTCCGTGGCCTAACATACGATCTATCCTGGAGAGTGTTTCGTGTGCACTTGCAAAGAATGTGTATTCTGCTGCCGAGGGATAGAATGTTCTATACATGTGTGTTAGGTCCATCTGGTACCCTTGGGCAGCAGTTTGTGAGGTATGCAGTCAAATTTCTTGCTGGGAAAGGCTGGGAAACTGGTGTTTTTGCCTGCTTTCTGTATGCTGAACCCTGAGGGGATAGCTGTGGCAAGTGTTGATGTCCCTTTTAACAAGTGTTTCTTTGTTTGCTATAATCCCAAGGGACTTATGAATGCAAGCCCTCTTGCTTTCAGAGCTAGATGGTTTGGGCTCCTGTCCCTTGGGTGGTAACCCACAACTGGGGCACAAAAGAAATTGTGGTCCAAATCTTTCATTCCTGTGGGTGAAGCTAAGAGTTAGGGATTCCCTCCTGACTGTATGACATTGTGTCAAAGGTAGGTTTATGATGAGAGTGTGTCTCAGTATTTCTTACTGTTTTAAGGTAGGCATTTCTTGTCATCTGATGTATAGGAGTCCCTCACCTAATTTTTGGATTTCTCTCACAGGGAAATTGTTTTCTGTGGCTGTACTCAGTGCAATAATGGGGGGGGGGGCGGAATTCAGGAGCCTCCGATGTCACCATCTGGTCTGGATCCCCCAGGTTATCTCAAGTACTTGAAAAAAGTAGAAATGTAGGAGGGAGGATATAAGAAGTTATTTCTCACAGATGCAAAAATTAATTGACATGTTAGTTTTAGAAGCTATCATATATTGTGTCCTTTAATCCGAATGACTCTCCAGAAGCACAGGTGTTACCATTCTCATCTTAGAGATAAGAAAACTGAGTCCAGGAAAGATGAATGACTCACCCACATTAGTAAATCTCAGAACCCAGTTGACAAGTTGGTTAACCTCTTCTGAGGCTCCTATTTTTTTCTGCTTTATTGCCCCTTAATAACAATTAAATCTTGTTAAAATACTTATTTAGCATCTAAATAAAATGTCTTCAGAGCCTACACAGGGAAAGTGCATCAGTTATCCAGGCAACTGGAACAAGTAAGACCTGTGGTAGGAGAGGAGTTTATAATTATTTAGATAATAAACGGATTGTCTGTTTTATCCAATGTTTTATAACAACTCTCCATTTCTTCCTTTCTTTTTCAGTAAGTCTAAGTACATAATGCATGAAATATAATTTCTCTCACATTATTTATGGCCTCCTTCCTTTGACATAGCTTTCTAATTGTAACAGGGTCAGCTTCAATTTGCCATATGGAAACTTAATTGAAAACGAGTGAATAATCCAGCCCACTAAAATGTCAATCCTGTAAGGAGAGAAAAATAGGTCAAGTTAATAATTTAGGCTCATATAAGATTTACTGCCTTTCTTATTTTCTACACATTTATTCCAGTCTTTTGTGAGTACTGGCTCTGGTTTTGAGAATTGGAAAGATCTGGCCTATAAAGTGTTCCATAAAGCATACCACTGAAGAACTCTGAGGCTGTCTGCTTTTCTTCTATAAAAATGTTAATTAAACTGAATGTATTATTAAAAATATATTAGTTGAAATAATGCATTGTCAAACATAATCCTGACATATAATAAAAAGTATTACTGAGCATAGATGTTTTTGTCAGTTTCTCCCCTTTTTGAGTCACATATGTTGGGCTAGAAAAGATCAAGTCCTATGACTTGCTACTTTAAAAAAGTTATTTCCCACAATAGACACCTTGCAAGCGGAAATGGAGTCCTAGTACCTGAAATGAACCCCTGCAAGGCCTTGTTCTCATCCCCTTCCTAAGACCCTAGGAAGTTTATACACACACACTTCCACATCATCTTCAGGTTTTAAGAAACAGTTTTAAAATCATTAACTTGTCCAGTCCCTTTTCTTTAGAAGAGGAAATGTGCCCGAGCGTGTCAAAGCCTAAAGCTACACAGTTTTCCACAGACAGAAGCTGTTAAGGACACAGGTGTTAGGCCTAAATGGCTTGTGGCTTGTGGCTTGCACTACAGGGACTCCTTCAACCACTTCTTTAAATGCAGACAGGACTTATGTTCAGACAGGGCGCATGCTATATTTCAGAATTTCCAAAGTCACTCACTTTGAGGAAAAGTTGCAGAATTACTTTCCCTGAAGAATAAAACATGTTGACTAGATACCTGTCTGTTCAGGACCAAAAAGGAGCTATGTTCTCTTCAGAAGTTGCCTCCTCTTCTATATCACTGCCCTCCTCCATCCTATCTGCTATTTACACAGATATAATTTAGATGAAGCTTCAAAGAACTTGTTTCACTAAAGAGTCCTATTTATTTTGATTAGGAGATGAATCAACCAAATATATAACTCATTAAGAAATTCAGCTTCATTAAATTTGCTTGTAATAAACTGCATTCATGTAAAGAACAAAATTTGATGAGTTTTGACAGTGATAAACCAGTGAACCGCCAGCATTATCGTGATACAAACCATATTTATCACCTCCAAAAAATTCCTCTGGTTCTTTTGTAATTTATTCTTCCCTTGGCTCAAAGCTCCAGACAATGTTTGGTCTGCTCTTTGTCCCTATAGATTAATTTGCATTTTCTAGATTTTTATGTACTCTGAAGTCTTTTGTGTCTAAATTTTTCCATCATGGTGACAGTTCTTTCTTTTTACTACTGAGTGGTATTCCATTGTATGGATTTACCACTTTTGGTTTATCCAATCAGTTACTGATGAACATTTGGTGTGTTTATAGTTTGAGGCCATTTGGTTTTCCATTTCATATTGTCAATGATATATGAGCATTCCAGCTGCTCCAAGACTTTATCAACACTTGATATTATCAGTCTTATTAATTTTAACAAGTTCAATGGTTATATATTAGTATCTTATGGTTTTAATTATTATTTCCTCAATGATTAATGATGTTGAACATTTTTTCCTGTGTTTTTTGGTTATTGTACTTTTTGAAGCATGTGTTCAAATCTATTATCACGTTCACTGTCTTCTTCTTGAGTTTTAAGATTTTTTTTAATAAATTCAGGATACAAGTTCTTTTTTAGATATATGTTTTGTGAATATTTGCTCCCATTCGGAGTCCTTGCCATTTGCACCACAGAAACATTTATGGTCCCTATAACCCATTTTTGAGGCATATTATGTAGATGGCAAACAAGACAACAAATAAAGTTAGAGTGTGTGTTCCACAATTTAATTTTAAAATATGCATTACACACTTATTAGTAGTGATTATCTTCTCTTCATCCCAGGCTGTACATTATGTACTTCATAGTCTGATTCTTCTTCTCTGAAAAATAATATATTACAGCTAACACCCAGGGCCATTCCTGGCAATAATATCCTTGCTACTTTAATGTCTAATTTAACACACACATGCACACACACATAAACACAAGCACACACACACAATGCAGTTCAATGACCCCAAACCATAATTGCCCATTAAGTGTATGTTTTATGTAAGTGGATCTCTTTTCAAGTGTGGAAATAACTGCTTAACAACAGTCTTGTAATTAGTCCACAAAACAGGCATGATCATTTGTTAGAAAAACAAAGTGGACTCAGCTCATTTCCAGCCTGAGATGCTAAGCATCAAGTTTGAACTGAGAAGAGCTTTTATAACCAATGGATACAGCCCTGAAAATGGAGTTTCCCACTGGTGATGCCAAGAGACACTTGAGTACAGAATCAGGCACTGTGGTGATAAACATCTGACATTTTCATTTGCAAGTATTCATGTTTCATTTTAGATAATGTTCCCTC
>NW_026741297.1:0-5485 GCF_022355385.1 Mustela nigripes
ATGCCAGTATACTTTATTGTTTTGAGCATGAGGGCTTTGTAGTATAGTTTCAAATCAAGAAGTGTAATTTCGCTTCTTCATTCTTTCTCAGAACTGCTTTAATTATTTGTTGTCTTTTATGGTGTCATAAATTTTAGGATTCTTTACTTACTTCTGTAAAAAAAATATTGGATTTTTTAAAAAGATTATTTATTTATTTATTTGACAGAGAGAGATGACAAGCAGGCAGAGAGGCAGGCAGAGAGAAAAGAGTTAGCAGCTTCCTGCTGAGCTGAGAGCCCAGGACCCTGGGATCATGACCTGAGCCGAGGCAGCGGCTTAACCCACTGAGCCACCCAGGCGCCCCTAACATTGGATTTTTGATAGGAATTGAATTTACAGATGGTTTTCAGTAGTATGGACATTTTAACAATGTTAATTCTTACCATTCATAAATATGACCTATCTTTCCATTTATGTCTCCTTAAAATTCTTTATCAATGTCATAGTATATGGGGTACAGATCTTTCATCTTCTTAGTTAAATCTTTTCCTAAGTACTTTATTATTTTTGATGCTATTGTGAATTAGATTGTTCTCTTTATTTTTTCAGATAGTTCATCATTAGAGTGTTAAAATGCTCCTGTCTTGTGCTTACTTTGGCAGCACATATACTGAAATTGGAATGATGCAGAGAAGATTAGCATGATCACTGAGCAAGGATGACATGAAAAACTATTTTAAAAAAAACGAAACAAAACAAAACTCCTTTCTTTTATATATTGATCTTGTATTTGGCAGCTTTATTAAATTTGTTTACTCCATGCGGGTATCTTGCACCGAGCTGCGGAGACTAGCTCAGGCAAGCAGTAGCAGCATACCTAAACCCAACTCTGACTTCCCAAGGAATGCTGTGCTTGCCCATGGGAGAGGCCCAGGCAAAGAGGCTTTCGCTGTATGCGGGTTTCTCCCCCCGCGATACTGGGCTCAGGCAAACAGCAGCAGCCCGCAGAACATTTCTCAGCGAATGCTGTGCTTTCGCAGAGGCATTGGCTTGGAGCGAACAGCACTTCGCTGCTGCTTCCTCAGCAAGGCTTCAGTCGCGTCAGGGAAGAAGAGCTGCGGGAGAGCTGGTGTCTCTTGGGCCTTGCTTTCCAGGGCTCCATGTTCGCGTCCTGGGTTCACCCTGCCAGGCCGAACTAAGCAGACACAGCCACAACCCTGCAGTAGCGTGCGTAGCCTAGGAAGGCACTCTATGCACACTACCATATCCCAGTGTAGGCATCGCTTGGCCTTTTACTCTGGCGCTCAGGCGGATTCTTGGACTAGGCCAGTGCTTTCCCCACAGGAAAGGAGAGGTGACCGGATCCCTGCACACCGTCCGTGCACTGAATAGGGAGCTTTGGGGGACTGTACCCACTCCTTCCCCTTAATCCCCGTGCCTCCGCCAAGCCTCCACATCATGGAGGAGGACGGCATCTGACTCCCCATTATTTCAAGGAGCTGTTTCTGAGAGGTCAGCGTAGGCGCCTGGTGGCTAGCGCATGTCTGACACAGGGACAGGTGGCCAAGGACCTACCTTCTCCTTGGGCCCAGAGGCTCAGGACAGGCATGCTTTCTGCCCAGACTCCTTCCTAAGAGTGGAGCACGAGCCCTGCCATACTCATCCACTCCTGTCTCCTTAGCAGCCAGGCTTCTGTCTCTCTGCAGTGGGAGCGGGTGATACTTGTATTGCCGGCTCTCCTGCTTCGCAACTGTGTCCAGACCAGAAGGCCAACGGCTCCTGCTCTTCTCCCCGGGCAGCGTGCTGCACCTTCCACAGACATGCTCCTGGGGACCGCAGTGAAACACGTGTCCTTTTACTTTAGGCTCTTTCCACAGGCGCCACCGCGCTTCTCTCTCAAACAGAGGGGATGCCAAGGCATAGAGGATTTCGCTACATGCGGGATTATTACACCGTGCTGAGGAGACCAGCTCAGGCAAACAGGAGCATCCCTCAGACCGCACTCTGATTTCCCAAAGAATGCTGTGCTTTCCCAGAGGGGATGCCAGGGCAAAGAGGCTTTCGCTCTATGCGGGTTTCTCCCATCGTGCTGCGAATACTAGGCTAAGGCAAGCAGCAACATCAGCAATCACAACCGACACTGATTTCCCAGCGACTCCTATGCTTTTGCAGAGGTTTTCAGCTTGGCACGAACCGCACTTCGCTGCTGCTTCCTCAGAAAAGCTTTGGGTCTTCATTCTGCGCGGCAGGGAAGAAGAGCCGCGGGAGACCTGGTGCCTCTTGGGACTTGGTTTCCTGGGCTCCGAGTTTACGCTTGGGCTTCACCTTGCTATTCAGAACTAAGCAGACACAGTCACAACCCTGCAGCAGCGTGCTTGGCCCAACATGTCACTCTATGCCAATTACCATCTCCTGGGCTAGGTTAGGCTTTGCTTTTTGCTCCGGCTTTCAGGCAGACTCGGGGTCTAGGCCAGTGCCTTCACCACAGGCGACAGGAGGCGACAGGATCCCTGCACACGGCCCGTGCACAGATTAGGGAGCTTTGGGGGATTGTACCCACTCCTTCCCCTTAAACCCCGTGCCTCCTCAAAGCATTCACATCCTGGAGGAAGATGGCATCTGACTGCCCGTTATTTTGGGAGCTGTTTCTGCGAGTTCAGCGTTGGCACCTGGTGGCTAGGGCAAGTCATCCCCAGGGACAGGTGGCCAAGGAGCTGATGTCTCCTTGGGCCCAGACGCTCAGGACAGGCATGCTTTCTGCCCAGACTCCTTCCTAAGAGTGGAGCACGCGCCCTGCCATACTCATCCCCTCCTGTGTCCTTAGCAGCCAGGCTTCTGTCTCTCTGCAGAGGGAGCGGGTGATATTTGTATTGCCGGCTCTCCTGCTTCGCAACCGTGTCCAGACCAGAATGCCAACGGCTCCTGCTCTTCTCACCGGGCAGCGTGCTGCACCTTCCACAGACATGCTCCTGGGGACCGCAGTGAAACACGTGTCCTTTTCCTTTAGGCTTTTTCCACAGGCGCCACCGCGCATCTCTCTCAGGCAGAGGCGATGCCCAGGCATAGAGGATTTCGTCCATGCGGGTTTATTACACCGTGCTGAGGAGACCAGCTCAGGAAAACAGGAGCATCCCTGAGACCGCACTCTGATTTCCCAACGAATGCTGTGCTTTCCCAGTGGGGATGCCAGGGCAAAGAGGCTTTCGCTCTATGCGGGTTTCTCCCATCGTGCTGCGAATACTAGGCTAAGGCAAGCAGCAACAGCAGCCCTCAGAACCGACTCTGATTTCCAGGCGACTGCTATGCTTTCGCAGAGGTTTTCAGCTTGGCACGAACCGCACTTCGCTGCTGCTTCCTCAGAAAGGCTTTGCGTATTCACTCTGCGTGGAAGGAAGATGAGCCACGGGAGAGCTGGTGCCTCTTGGGACTTGCTTTCCTGGGCTCCGAGTTTACGCCCAGGCTTCACCTTGCTATTCAGAACTAAGCAGACACAGTCACAACGCTGCAGCAGCGTGCTTGGCCTAGCATGGCACTCTATGCCAATTACCATCTCCTGGGCTAGGTTAGGCTTTGCTTTTTGCTCCGGCTTTCAGGCAGACTCGGGGTCTAGGCCAGTGCCTTCACCACAGGCGAGAGGAGGCGACAGGATCCCTGCACACGGCCCGTGCACAGATTAGGGAGCTTTGGGGGACTGTACCCACTCCTTCCCCTTAAACCCCGTGCCTCCTCAAAGCTTTCACATCCTGGAGGAAGATGGCATCTGACTGCCTGTTATTTTGGGAGCTGTTTCTGCGAGTTCAGCGTAGTCGCCTGGTGGCTAGTGCAAGTCTGCCCCAGGGACAGGTGGCCAAGGTGCTGCTGTCTCCTTGGGCCCAGAGTCTCAGGGCATTCATGCTTTCTGCCCAGACTCATTCCTCAGAGTGGAGCACGCGCCTCTGCCCTAGTCGTCCCCTCAATTCTCCTTAGCAGCCAGGCTTCCATCTCACCGCACAGGGACCGGGTGACTCTTGTTTTGCCACCGGCCGGCTGTTCCTGCCGCGGCAGGCTATCCTGCTTCCCGAGCGTTTCCGGACCGCAAGGCCAAGGGCTCCTTCTCCTCTCCGGGGGCGGTGTGCTGCGCCTTCCCCACACTTGGCTTCTCTCTCAGGCAGAGGGGATGCTAGGGCAAAGAGTATTTCACTCCATGCCGGTATCTTCCACCGAGCTGCGGAGACTAGCTCAGGCAAGCAGCAGCAGAATCCCCAAACCCAACTCTGATTTCCCAAGGAACGCTGTGCTTTCCCAGGGGTGATGCCCAGGCAAAGAGGCTTTCGCTGTATGCGGGTTTCTCCCACCGCGAGACTGGGCTCAGGCAAGCAGCAGCAGCCCGCAGAACATTTGTCAGCGAATGCTGTGGTTTCGCAGAGGCTATGGCTTGGAGCGAACAGCACTTCTCTGCTGCTTCCTCAGCAAGGCTTCAGTCGCGTCAGGAAAGAAGAGCTGCAGGAGAGCTGGTGTCTCTTGGGCCTTGCTTTCCCGGGCTCCATGTTCGCGTCCTGGGTTCACCCTGCCAGGCCGAACTAAGTAGACACAGCCTCAACCGTGCAGTAGCCTGCGTAGACTAGGATGGCACTCTATGCACACTACCATCTCCCAGTGTAGGCATCGCTTGGCCTTTTACTCTGGCGCTCAGGCGGATGATCGGACTAGGCCAGGGCTTTCCCCACAGGAAAGGAGAGGTGACCGGATCCCTGCACACCGCCCGTGCACTGAATAGGGAGCTTTGGGGGACTGTCCCCACTCCTTCCCCTTAATCCCCGTGCCTCCGCCAAGCCTCCACATCATGGAGGAGGACGGCATCTGACTCCCCGTTATTTCACGGAGCTGTTTCCGCGAGGTCAGCGTAGGCGCCTGGTGGCTAGCGCATGTCTGCCCCAGGGACAGGTGGCCAAGGAGCTACCTTCCCCTTGGGCCCAGAGGCTCAGGACAGGCATGCTTTCTGCCCAGACTCCTTCCTAAGAGTGGAGCACGAGCCCTGCCATACTCATCCACTCCTGTCTCCTTAGCAGCCAGGCTTCTGTCTCTCTGCAGTGGGAGTGGGAGATACTTGTATTGCCGGCTCTCCTGCTTCGCAACCGTGTCCAGACCAGAAGGCCAACGGCTCCTGCTCTTCTCCCCGGGCAGCGTGCTGCACCTTCCACAGACATGCTCCTGGGGACCGCAGTGAAACACGTGTCCTTTTACATTAGGCTCTTTCCACAGGCTCCACCGCGCTTCTCTCTCAAACAGAGCGGATGCCAAGGCATAGAGGATTTCGCTCCATGCGGGATGATTACACCGTGCTGAGGAGACCAGCTCAGGCAAACAGGAGCATCCCTCAGACCGCACTCTGATTTCCCAAAGAATGCTGTGCTTTCCCAGAGGGGATGCCAGGGCAAAGAGGCTTTTGCTCTATGCGCGTTTCTCCTATCGTGCTACGAATACTAGGCTAAGGCAAACAGCAACAGCAGCCCTCAGAACCGAC
>NW_026741298.1:0-5484 GCF_022355385.1 Mustela nigripes
AAGGAGAAGAATCAATGAAACAAGATGGGATTGGGAGGGAGACAAACCATAAGTGACTCTTAATCTCACAAAACAAACTGAGGGTTGCTGGCTGGAGGGGGTTTGGGAGAAGGGGGTGGGATTATGGACATTGGGGAGGGTATGTGATTTGGTGAGTGCTGTGAAGTGTGTAAACCTGGTGATTCACAGACCTGTACCCCTGGGGATAAAAATATATGTTTATAAAAAATAAAAAATAAAAAAAAATGTTAAGTCATGTTGATAGCATGAATTTGTGATATGATATGATTAGAACAGTACTTTATCTTCAGAGTCTTTCTCCCAAAATCCATAATTCCACTCTAATCATGAGAAACACATCAGACAAGACCAAATTGAGGGACATTTTATAAACACCTGATCTCTGCTCCTGAAAATTGTCAGGATCAGCAAGAGGAGCTTGAGGAGACTTGATGATTAAATGTAACATGGTAACTTGAATGGGATCCTGCAATATAAAAAAGGACATTAGCTACAAACTAAGGAAATCTGAATAAAGTATGCAGTGTATCAGTAGTAATGGTTATAAATGTACCATACTGATGTGAGAAGTTGCTAATATGGGAAAGTAGGTGTGGAGTACATGAGAATAGTCTGTGATGTCCTTGCAACTCTTCTGTAAATGTAAAATTATTCTAATTAGAAGTATTATTAAAATACATAATGTGAAACTTTAATGTAGTTGAAATAGATGGAACATACTACAAATAGTGTGATCATTCTCTGAAGTGGGTTATAGTTGGGAAGTTTTGTAATATGTATCAGTGTGGTCATAGCTCAGTAGCATATTTTGCAACTATGACAGACATGGAATTATATTAACAGGTCTTTGGTTCAGATATAAATTTATGTAAAAAAAAGATATAAATTTATACCACTCAGAGGCTGATGAGGAAGGTGAAAATCCTTTTTCCCCTTCCACCACTACAATCCCTCCCTCAACTCAGTCAGAGCTATGGACACTTTTTAGTTTTTTTGAAATATAAAAGTTTCTTTAATCAGTCTCTCTTTAACAATTGTGACTACTTTCTTCTTTCCCGTAATTAAACGGGCTCCCTGTATAAGCCTCTTCAATATCTGTAAGTAATGAAGATCACACAGTTTATCTTCTCTGTTCACTCAGAAATTAATTCTATTTAGAGCCTTTTTAAAAATTTCATGGATGCTAGTAATCTTTCATTTCTACCTCAGCATCATTAGATTTACCTTCTTTATACTTTTTGGGTCACAAATTACTTCTAGTATTCACTTGGGATGGTTAGCAAAAATTTCTCCTAAGTTGTTAACTTGGCTGGTATTTATTTAGTACTTATTCTGTGCCAGATAGTGACTTTGGCTTTGGGGCACATAATGTACAAAAGAGATAAAGTCCCTTCTTTCACGGAGCTTGAATTCTTATGGGTATGAATGAGAAGGGAAAGTATATGGAAATTAAAATAGATGACATCTGATATGTTCTATGAAGAAAAACAAGTGGGGACAAGATGATAAAGTCTTTAAAATATAGGGTGTCATAGAATCTCCCATAAGTGATTAGGGCATATACTTGATACCAAGAAAGCAGTGAGACCTGTGGGTGTGTAGAGCCAAAGTTATCAAAATACCAGAACCAGTAACAAGTTGGTAGGAATGCTAATCATTGCATTCCACCCCAGACCTAATGAATCAGAAACTCAAGGAGTGGATCCCAGCAATATGTATTTTAATAACCAAGCCATGTGTTTCTAATGCAACTAAAGTTTGAGAACAACTGGTATAGGGGAAGATCATTTCATGGGCAAATAATAGCAGATGCAAAGCCACCAAGAAAGGAGTGTGCTGATTTTATTTGAGCCACAGCAAGGAGACCAAAGGTAGCAGAAGCAGGGTGAGTGAGGGAGAGGAAGCAATACAAATGAGGAGGTAAAAGGAGAGGGTTGTGTAAGGATTAGAAAAGCAGACTGTGCGGTGACTTGTAGACCATGCCATGACCTTGTTTCTTTTTCTGAGCAGTCTGTGTAGTGTACTGAGCAGAAGAGTGACATGACTGCTCCAACAGTTTTAGAGGATCTCTCTCACTCTGCAGTGTGGATGGTAGACTGGAGGTGTGATGGAGTAGAAGCACATAGGAGCGAGAGTTACTGCATTAGTACTGCTCTTAAGACAAGCATACTGACTTTATAGGTTTGCTATGAGGATTGAAAGACTCATGACTGTCATACCATTTCTTGTCTCCTAAAATATCATCTATTTCAAAATCAAATCTCTTACTGTTGTATTAAGCCCCTTCGAGTAAAGGAATAACCAATGAATGCTTGTCTACTCTGATTCTTAAAAATATCTGAATAAAGGTACTTTATAATAATACTAAGTACAAAATATTCTTACTACAAAGTAATATTTCTCTGGATTTTTCATTTAAATCTTCAAATCCATATTAAATGACCCTTGTGTCACATATTGCAAATGATTGCTAGTATAGGTTTCCCTCATTTTTGAGACCCATGTGAAAATTGTCCTTCCCCATCTCTTTGAAGATTAGCAAGCATATAACTAGTTCCCTTGAGAGTGTGCCAAGGTGGTGTGTATCAGCGTGACACACCTCAGCTCCCCTCAGCCTCTGCTTTGGTAATCATGAAGACACTGCAGCAGGACCCTTCTTTAGCTTGGATCCTGAAGTAATAACATGAAATGTATGATTACTTAATACTTAAAACTATGTGGCAGTAGGAGCAGAATTAAGATTTGAGCCAGCAGCATCTAAATCTAAAGCCAGAGCAGTTCTCTATGATACTCATTGCCCTGACTACTAGCAAAGACTACTGGGAATGTATTTCCTGTTTAGACTAGGGTAAAGAATATAGGCATTGTCTTTGTTCTGCAGCTAATGACCTATCCTACCTTAATAAGGGCAGATTCCTACTTTTCTGCTTCCTTTCTTATAAACAGAAAGGAAAGGACTACATGATGTTCAGAGGGGTTGTACACCTGATATGTATGTGTGGGCTGTGCAGTTGAATAGAGCTCAACACATGCCATTGCTCCAGTATATCCCAGGAAGTAGTTGACTCTCCATTCCCTCCTATGCAAAATAGGGGATTTCCCACCCCTCAATTTGTTGTATAAATTCAAATGAAATAGTGTGTATGAAGGCAGTTAGTAAACATCATATTCTTTCAACTATCTATTATTCAACACCTAATTTGTGGCAGCGCTGGTCTAGACAATTGAATAAAGTAGTGTGTAAGACATACAAAAATCCCTGCCTTCATGGAGTGTTAAAAAATGAGGACAATCAGTGCAGATTTCTTTGCTTTTCTCCAAGTAGTCTTTTCTTTTGTGAAAATCTTGTAAATTATCTATCCTTTTCTTTCTCAAAATGCTAATTTTTATTAGTATGGAATGTTGTGCACAATTTTTTTCATTAACATTTAAATATAAAATGAAACTATATTTTTCCCACTTTATAATTTACTTATGGAATGGAAAATGGCTGATGTATTTTAGACTACACTTTTAACCACACAACCAAGAAAATCTGAGTCACAACATAATAAAATCTTTCATCAAAAGGTATCTGTTTAAAAACATTGCCTCATATTTAATGTAACTATATCTATGTCATCTAAACTAAACTATTTGAAATTGTAGATACAATAACATTACATTACAAATATGTTGTCCCTTATCTCCTAAGTATAAGGATATTTTCCTACATAACCCTCACTGCCCATGATTTGAGCAATGATAAAATAATTTTAGTCAGGGCACACCAGGGTGGATCAGTTGGTTAAATGTCTTCCTTTGGTCAGGTCATGATCTCAGAGTTCTGGGATGAGCCCCAGGTCAGGCTCCCTCCTAAGAAGCTTCTTCTTCTCCCTCTGGCCCCACTGCTCATCACCCCCCGCCCCATGCACATTCTCTCTCTCTCTTGCACACACACACTCTCTCTCTCAAATAAATAAATAAAATCTGAAAATTAATTTTAGTTAACACAGAGTTCATATTAAAATTTTCTAAAATTTCTTATCTATGTTTTTTATAGAATTTTGGTTTGGGTTCAGGATGCAATCTAGGTCCATTTGTTGAATTTAGTTGTCAATGTCTCTTGAAATTCTTTTAATCAGGAAATTCCCCACTACTCTTTTTGTCTTTCATTACTGTGATTTTTTAAGAGAACAGGCCAGTTGTCTTGTAGAATGACCCACATTATGATTCATCTAAATGTTTCCTCATTAATTCATGTTAAATATTGTTTTTAAAAGAATTCTAAGTGTAATCTTTACTTTTTATGATAGTGTATCAAGAAAACACATTATATCAGTTTGTCCTATTGTTGTTACATTAGTTTGAAGAGTGAACATTTCATTTAATGGTGCTACCATCTGTTCATGATTATTGCTTAAATCAATAATTGTATTAGCTGTTGCAAAGGTCATTGGTAGTTTTCTAATTGTATTGCATTGTTCATACAAATGTATTAGTTAGAGGTTTTCTGCAATGAAAATCTTTTCCTTCTCCCCTTTTTGTTTTTAAGTATTGCTATGGACTCTTTTTTTAAAATATTCATTATAATATAAGCCATTAACATTAGTATTCTTTTTGATGTTCAAATTGTCCCAATTTGACCAGTAGGAGCCCTGTTAACTCTTGTTCACTTTCTGTGTGACCTAATGGAGAATTTCAAATCTTAATGTTAAGAGCTTATTTTCTTTTCTTTTTTAAAGATCTATTTACTTATTTGTCAGAGGGAGAGAGAGAGAGCACAAGCAAGCAGAGTGGCGGGCAGAGGCAGAGAGAGAAGCAGGCTCCCCAGTGAGAAAGGACCCCGATGCAGGACTCGATCCCAGGACCCCGGGATCATGACCTGAGCCGAAGGCAGCAGCTTAACTGACTGAGCCACCCAGGAGTCCCAAGACCTTCATTTCTTAAAATGTTAAAACATATATTTTATTATCCCAGTGGCAAAAAAATGTCTGTTCCCCGGAATCCTTGATTTTCTTCTAACAACTTAGAAATTATTAATCCATAAGTGTAGTTCTCCATTTCATGTAACAGACTGAGTAAAAAAAAAAAAAAAGGCATCACTTCATGAGTGATGAACTACTTTCAGCACACCAAACATAAAACACCTGTATCACAGCTGTTCTCTGCCACATTCTTGTCATTGCTGCTCATTCTGGTAGGAAAATAACCTGCAACCTTTTAATGAGGGTTAATTATTAAGGGAAATTTTCACTGAGCTCTGAGGAAGCTTACCAGTCTTCTTGAGCAGTATTGGGTGATGGGTAACAATGATTTATCACTCTACATAGTTGCTGATAAAGTATTCTCAGTAAAGTCTTGACAATTTTTTATCACTGATACAAAGTATATTATTTTTTATTTTTTTTTATTTTTTTTTTATTATATATTTTTTTATTTTTTTTTTATTTTTTTTATTTTTTATAAACATATATTTTTATC
>NW_026741299.1:0-5479 GCF_022355385.1 Mustela nigripes
CCTGAGGGCTAGTGATGATGAACATTTTTTCATGTGTCTGAGAGCCAGTTGTATGTCTTCATTGAAAAAGTCTCTGTTCATATCTTCCGCCCATTTTTTATATGATTGCCTGTTTTGCATGTGTTGAGTTTGAGGAGTTCTTTATATAACCTGAATATCAACCTTTTGTCTGTACTGTCATTTGCAAATATCTTCTCCCATTCCGTGGGTTGTCTCTTTGATTTTTTGTCTGTTTCCTTTGCTGTGCAGAAGCTTTTGATTTTGATGAAGTCCCAAAAGTTTAGGAACATAACAAGGATGCCCACGCTCACCATTCTAGTTCAACATAGTATTAGAAGCCCTAGCAACAGCAATCAGAAAACAAAGACAAATAAAAGGTATCCAAATTGACAATGAAGAAGAAAAACTCTCTCTCTTCGCAGATGACATGATTCTTTATATGGAAAACCCAAAAGACTCCACCCCCCAAACTACTGGAACTCATACAGCAATTCAGCAATATGGCAGGATACAAAGTCAACGTACAGAAATCAGTGGCTTTCTTATACACTAACAACGAAAATACAGAAAGGGAAATTAGAGAATTGATTCCATTTACTATAGCATCAAGAACCATAAGATACCTGGAAATAAACCTAACCAAAGAGGTAAAGGATCTGTATTTGAGGAACTACAGAACACTCATGAAAGAAATTGAAGAACACACAAAAAGATGGAAGACCTTTCCGTGCTGTTGGATCAGAAGAATAAACATTGTTAAAATGTCTATACTGCCTAGAGCAATCTATACTTTTAATGCCATTCCGATAAAAATTCCACGAGTATTCTTCAAAGAGCTGGAGCAAATAATCCAAAAATTTGTATAGAATAAGAAGAGACCCCAAATCACTAAGGAAATGTTGAAAACAAAAATAAAACTGGAGACATCACCCTACCTGATTTCAAGCTTTACTACAAAGATGTGATCACCAAGACAGCATGGTACTGGCATAAAACAGACACATAGACCAGTGGAACAGAGTAGAGAGCCCAGATAGGGACCCTCAACTCTATGGTCAATTAATCTTCAAAAAAAAAAAAAACAGGTAAAATATACAGTGGAAAAAAGACAGTCTCATCAATAAATGGTGCTGGGAAAACTGGACAGCTATATGCAGAAGAATGAAACTCAACCATTCTCTTACACCATACACAAAGATAAACTCAAAATGGATATAAGACCTCAATGTGAGACAGGAACCCACCAGAATCCTAGAGGAGAACCTAGGCAGTAACTCCTTCAATATCAGCCACAGCAACTTCTTTCAAGATATGTCTCCAAAGGCAAAGGAAAAAAAGCGAAGATGAACTTTTGGGACTTCATCAAGATCAAGACTTCATCAAGATCTTCATCAAGATCAAGCCCCCACTGAGGTGGGGGCTGTGGTGAGAAGACTGGGGGCCCTGAACTGAAGAGGGGGTGCACCGGAGATGTGAGTGTTGTGGGCCCAGAGGCTCCCTACTCTGGAAAGGGATGGAGCTGGTAGCCAAAAGAGCCTCCCAGGTTTAAGGCAGTGGTAAGTGTGAGTCCTGATGATGGTGTGGGGAAGGGCGGTGTTTGGCAGGAAGGGGAGGCCTCTCTCCTGGCAGGAAACTGAGCTATGGGAAGAGGGAGGAGAATGTGGCAGCTGCAGAGGCTGGTGGCAGCCAGATGTGGCAGAGCGGCTGCTGCCAGCAGTGAGGCTAAGGGCCCTTGAGTCCAGTGCTGGGGACACTGCATCAATCCGCTTCACCTTCCTCACTGCCCTCCAATACACGCTTCTCCTCTATGGATCCTACCCTTTCAGCTTGTGCAAACACCCAACCCATCGTCTGCTGATTCTTTTTCCACCACAAGCTCACAGCAGAGGCAGTGCAACAAGGTGTCCCATTTGGGCACATGAGGCCCTTGATCCCCGGACGTGGGGAGGTGGGCACTGGACTAGAAAACTGGAGGATGGGGGTTGTTGGGTGCCCGACGGGAAAATTGGCGTTGCTGCACATGACAGGTAATGAGGGACACTAAGAAAGGTAATTTGGGGACTGTGGTGTGTGTTTTGGGGGGAGCTGAAGAGTACCTGAATGATGTATAAAGATAGGCATGAAAATATATTTTTTGTAGGCACTCAGCAGAAATATGGAGATTACCAGGAAGAGACATGAAGGAGATATGAACACCAGGCACATGGATGGGAGGCAAAAGGGATGAAGAATAGATGGCAATGGGAAAGAAACTAGGGGAGTGACAACATTAGTAGAAATGGAGTAATGGGGTGAGGGCTAAGAAATGGTAAATATTTGTGTTTGGTGTGGGGACTCTAGTATGGCAACAGAGGACAGGCATTATGCAAAGAATCTGCTCCATCTGTGGCCTCAAACCACTGCAACCACCACAACCACCTCCTCCCTAATCCTGCAGCACAACCAAAGAATCCTTGAGGGAGGGCACTGAAGGCAAATACACAGTAGTATTTTGATATCCAGTATTCCTGCTGGGCACATCTGAATAACTTGGGCAGAATGCACCTGGTGCCCAGAGAATTTGTAATACAGAGGGGGAAGAGCTCACACTATAATATGCCAAATGTTTCTCCTTAGCCTCTTTCCACCTCCTGCAGGTATGAAGACCCTTCACAAAAAGGCAGCTACAGGGCAGCAAACAAGGGAAACTGTTGAACATCACATTGGATCTGCAAATATAAGGAAGAAAAATACCTGTCAAAAGAAACAGAGGGGCAGACCTTCGTCCCAACCCCAAAGGAACACAGTGGGCTGCAGAATTTCACATGGATGGAAAGAAGGCAATTATCCCATCACCCAGTGGAAAGGAACCGTTCTGGATCAGGTGCCTATCAATCCTTCTCTTTACCTGGTCAAATATGATGGAATTGACTGTGTCTATGGACTGGAACTTCATAGAGATGAAAGGATTTTAATGCTTAAAATCCTTCCTGGTAAGGTGCCATTTTCTCGAGTCAGAAATGTGCACCTTGCAAATATCATAACTGGCAAAGTTGTGGAACATGTGTTTGAGGGTGAACATGGTTCTAAGGATGAATGGAGAGGAATGGTCTTAGCCCAAGCACCTATCATGAAAGCCTGGTTTTATATTACCTATGAGAAGGATCCTGTTTTATACATGTACCAGCTTCTAGATGATTACAGAGAAGGAGATCTCCATATCTTTCCAGAGACCAGTGAGTCTCCTCCAGCAGAGAGAGAGCCAGAAGGAGTTATATATGGCCTCATAGGTAAACATGTGGAATATACCAAAGAAGATGGCTCCAAAAGCACAGGTAATGTCATTCACCAAGTCAAAGCCTAACCCTCTGTGTATTTCATCAAGTTTGATGATGATTTCCATACCTATGTTTATGATTTGGTGAAAAAGTCCTAACTGGGTAAAATTTTCCACATTTCTGGAGGCAAGTGTATGTTTTGGATACACACAAAAATGTTACATTTTCAGTGCATTTAAACTTGGGATCCCTTTTAACCCAAAATCTTAAGCAACATAACTGTTATCTGTTCTGAAAAATACAATTGCATATGGACATGATGTACTGTGTGTAAGGAATTTGTCTTGTTGAAAAGATTGGGTGTGTTTGGTGAATAGAGCATAAAAGGAAGGAACAGCTGTACATGCAGACTATGGATAAACATAGGCTAGTATCATATTTAGTCATCTTAAAAATGAATAGGAATTAGCTGGTCTGGGCTAGAAAGGGGGGAGAAGAAGGAACTAGAGATGGGCTGTGGGGGGGAGGGAGAAAGGAAGGTGACTGCTTAGAAGGAGATGGGGCAGGACCAGAAATGGAGAGGTTCCCTGGAATAGGGATGACCTAAGGAGAGAGGCAACCCACTGGGACAGGGTGGAAAATTAGCAGAGGGAGAGTGAGATCTTGGGGCTTAGAGGAAAAAAGTGTTCCTTGAGAAGAAAGGGGCACAAAGAAGCTTTAAAGGGGTCCAGAGCAAGGAGGAGAAAGAAGTTCTCAGGAATCTGGCGAGGGGCTAAAGGATACTCAAAGGGAGGGCCTGTGCATGAGTAAGGAGACAGAAGGGGAGGAACGCTGAGTAACAAAGATTTCCAAGAAGAAAGGCTGAAAGAGGAAGAGAGAACACAGAAAAGGAGGTGTGGGGAGTGAGGCCCATGAGAGATAAGGAAGCCCAGGAAAAAGCTGGACTTCTGGCAGTATCCACATTGTTCTCCCAGACTCTGTGTAGAAAGGACGTGACAGCTGTCAAAGAACCAAATGGATTGGAAGTTCTCTGGAATGGCATCTTGACAAGGATGACTAAAGAGTTAAACAAGAGCCAATTTTATACCCAAGCGGCTTTTCTTACCTCAGGGAACTTAGGTCAGACCTGTCGTGTAGAACCCCAAGGCTCAGCCAGAACATACTTACCTGATACCCCATGAGCAGGGACCTGTGAGCAGCCTTCTCAGTTCTCTCAGAGGACCCAGGTGCAGTAAATCTTGGACCTGAAGTTCTTGGTTCATTTCCCCTACACTGGATAAACAGTTCTTGTGAGGAATGGATTTAGGGGTGGAAGGCACTCAGATCTTAAGAGATTTACCACCTTGTATTTAGAAAGTATTTTAACCAGAAAAATAGAAAATTGCTGAACCAAGGTACAGCAGTCCCCTCACAATTTTTTTTCTCCTACTAGACTGTGTGTTTCTTCCCTACAGAGGAGGGCCAATAGAGGATTGAGCCTAATGTTTCTCTCTAGGACATGATGAGTACTTGACAGTCTAGTTCTCTCTGCAGCTGCCTGAAACGACAGGTGGTTCCATTCAGTGATACACCAAGTGGAAGTCTGCTGCCCCCAAAAGCCCCATTCAGAAGCTTTTGATTTTGATGAAGTCCCAAAAGTTTATTTTCACTTTTGTTTCCTTTGCCTTTGGAGACATATCTTGAAAGAAGTTGCTGTGGCTGATATCGAAGAGATTACTGCCAATGTTCTCCTCTAGGAGTCTGATGGATTCCTGTCTAACGTTGAGGTCTTTTATCCATTTCGAGTTTATCTTTGTGTATGGTGTAAGAGAATGGTCTAGTTTCATTCTTCTACATATAGCTGCCCAGTTTTCCCAGCACCATTTATTGACGAGACTGTCTTTTTTCCACTGTATATTTTTTCCTGCTTTGTCGAAGATTAATTGACCATAGAGTTGAGGGTCCCTATCTGGGTTCTCTACTCTGTTCCACTGGTCTATATGACTGTTTTTCTGCCAGTACCATGCTGTCTTGGTGATCACAGCTTTGTAGTAAAGCTTGAAATCAGGTAACGTGATGCCCCCAGCTTTATTTTTGTTTTTCAACATTTCCTTAGCGATTCAGGGTCTCTTGTAATTCCATACAAATTTTTGGATTATTTGCTCCAGCTCTTTGAAGAATACTCGTGGAATTTTGATCGGAATGGCATTAAAAGTATAGATTGCTCTAGGAAGTATAGACAT
>NW_026741300.1:0-5476 GCF_022355385.1 Mustela nigripes
AAAAAAAAAAAAAAAAAAAAAAAAAGAACATGGCCTATTCGAAACCTTCAGGGGACAAAGAGGTATGTGGTATATGGGATTTTTGTGTGTGTGTGTGTGTGTGTTTCCATAGCACTTGCAATTTTTATTTTTTTTATTTTTTTAAATTTTTTATTTTTTATAAACATATATAAAAGCCCTTTTTCGGTATATGGGATTTTGTTCTTACTGATTTTTGAAGGCCAAAGAGAAAGACTTTCTTTTATTTTTTCATTAATATTGCAGTATATAATACTTGAAGTATACAAAACAATGTATGTAAGATATGAAGAAAAGCATGCAAATGAGCAGTGATAGGATGAGAGCCAGAACATACCAATACCATTTTAGTTGTGTTGGCTCCTTCTGGAGTCCATCTGTCTCCCGGCTGGAGCATTAGCTCTGCTCCTCTCAACTTGGAGCTTTTGTTACTGACTCCAGAGCATCTGTTCCTGTTGTTTGGTGTCCCAGCCACTGGGACGGGGAAAAGAGGAAATAGAGTTGATGTCTTTAAAGAAATGGCAGAAGTTCCACAAATTATTTTTTACATTCTATTGCCAGAACTCAATCCTATAGTCACATCTAGCTGCAGAGACTAGGAAACCTACTCTGTAGCTGGGTGGTCATGTGTCCAGATGAATCTTGGGGCTGTTCTGTTAACAGGAAGAATAGGCATATGGACACTGGGGAACAGTTAGCAGCCAGTTACTGACATACAGTGTATTCACATGTTTGGTTTTATAAGACAAAACCACGTTGTTTTTCAAGGCTTAATGAAGTTCATTTTCACCCACAAGCAGGGCATAACGTTTCCATAAATACACATCAGTACATAGTCTCAACAATAATTTTTGCTGTCAGATTTTTTTCTCTTACTCATTTAACAGGTGTAAGGTGGCATTAATTCTGATCTTAAGTTATATTTTCTTGATTACTAATGAGATTAAGTGTTTAGTGTCCCATGGTATTTCTTTTTAGGAATAAATAACTGTTCAATTCATTTGCCCCTTGTATCCCCTTTTGAGTCACTTTTTTTTTTTTTTTTCATTTCTAGGAGGATTTTCAATCTTGGTGTAAAATTATTGTGTTGCTTTTACTGATGGTTTCTTTTTTGCTTTCTTCTCATCACTCTAAACTTCTTTTGCTTTGAAACAGCACATTCTTCTCTTTCCCCATCCTCCCAGCTCTCTTTGCTTTAATGTAAAGTAAAATGATAACCATAAAAATCCATTATTAACCCAAGGAAGTAATGTTTCAAGGGATTGTGAATGCTTTTCCCTATGTTTTTAACAACAACAACAACAAAAAGTCTAGAAATTGCAACTTTCTATCAACAATGGAGACTTGGAAACTTGAACTATGGGGGTGATGCTGTGGAGTACAAGTACAATATCATTACAGCTTGATTGATTTATTTCTCAGTAGAAGTAGACCACTCAAATATCTTTAGTATCTACTCCAGCTAATTTACAGTTGGGATAAGTAAATCATATAATTTTGGAAATGAGAATAATGATAAATAGTCTAGATTAGTTTTGTAATAATATCAAACATGGGTAAAGTGTTTAGCATGGTGTTGGGAATGTTGGTAGCATTAAATAATGGTATTAAGGATTATTTTTATAGTTATCATTGTTATCATCTGGTAATCTTTGAATAAATACAAAGGCATATTTATGCAAATTATGATTATCAATTATTATCCTCTCCAAGTGGTAAGAATATGTTTTGGAATTTTTTAATTTAATTTTATTTATTTTATTAAAAGATTTTATTATTTATTTGAGAGAGAGAATGCACACAAGCAGCAGGAGAGGCAAGTAGGGGGAAAGGCAGAACCCGAATCCCCGCTGAGCAGGAGCCTGATGAGGGGCTCAATGCCAGAACCCCAGGATCCTGACCTCAGCCGAAGGCAGACGATTAATGACTGAGCCACCCAGGGGTCCCAAGTGTTGTTTTTGAAAGAGATTTATTTATTTAATAGAGAGATAGAGAATGAGGGGACGTCTGGAGGAAGAGAGAGATTCCTCAAGTGGACTCCATGCTAAGCATGAACCCCATTGGAGAGCTGGATCCCAGGCCCCAGAAATCATGACCTGAGCCAAAATCAAAAGTCAGACACTTAATTGACTACATCCCAAGCATTGGGTTTTAGAACATAGTTTTATAATGAAATAAATACAAACCATACATCTGGGAATACTTCAAGCATATAGATACAAATAAGTCCCATTTCCATTTTAGTTTATAGGTCAAAAGGTGGACAAATTGGGATGCATTTTCCAATTACATGAGAAAACTAAAAATTATCCTGTGAATTCATATGCTGATTTATCAGTCTCTTTATGGCATTCCTAATGTCTTTATTTCTCAGTGTATAAATGGCTGGATTCAGGAGAGGTGTGATTACTGTGTAAAACACAGCAAGAAACTTGTCCATCCAAGTGATGCTAAATGGCCACAGATAGATTAAGAAGCAGGGACCAAAGAATAGCAGCACCACGGTGATGTGAGAAGTACAGGTAGAGAGTGCTTTTGACGCTCCATCCTTAGAGTGAAGGCGGACAGTTAGTAGGATATAGGTGTAGGAGATCACTAAGAGGATGAAGCAAATTGTCGCCAAGACCCCACTGTTAGCATTTATAAACATTCCCAGAGTATGTGTATCTATGCAGGCCAGTTTGATCACCAAAGGGGTATCACAGAAAAAACTGTCCACTATTCTGGATCCACAGAAGGGCACATCTAAAATCATGACTTGTTGGCTCATGGCATGCACAAAGCCAGTGGTCCATGATATCAAAACTAGCCAGATGCACTTCCTTCTGTCCATGATGCTAGAGTAATGCAGTGGCTTGCAGATGGCCACATAACGATCATAGGCCATTGTCACCAGCAGTACCATCTCACCCCCTCCAAAAAAATGTACACCGAAGATCTGGGTCATGCAGCCACCAAAGGAGATGGTTTTATTATCCTTTAGAAAGTCTGTGGTCAGTTTAGGGGTAGTTACTGAGGAAAGGCAGAAGTCTACAAATGAGAGATTGGCTAAGAGGAAGTACATTGGGGAATGGAGATGAGAGTCAGTGATGAATAAGAGCACGACAAAGAGGTTGCCCACAGCAGTCATTAAGTAGAGCGTAGAAAAAGGCAGTAAGAGGAAGGTCTGGAGCTCCTTTGAATCACAAAGTCCACGAAAAATGAACCAAGATGCCACAGACTTGTTTGCTTCCTCCATTTTGTACATGGTGTTCTAATGGAGCCCAAAGAAAGAGATGAACTAAGAACTTCTAGAATGGAAAGAAGAATCTCATTAACACTCAGGTACTGAGAGCAGACACGTCCTATTCATGGGAAAAATTCAAATCTTACCATTGTACTAGCTGACAATTGAAAATAAACTTTTCTTGAATTTACAGATAGAGACAGACTTATAGATAAGATGGGGAGCTAAGTATTGAAGGGTAATTCAAAAACCTTACCCATCAGAATTATAGTTGTCATGGGAATCCAAAATGAATATGCTGATTAAAAATGTCAATAGTAATATATTACAGAAATCATTTATCCAAGCCTGAATCTACGTCCTCTGCAGGGAGAATACATAGCTTTAAAATATATCAGAGTTTCTATCCCCCCAGGGCAATAACTGAATGCTACCTTTCTGATACAAAACATGCTTCTCAGAAACAAGTCTATTGCTAAGTGGATATGTGGTAGCATACTGAACTGAACAAAACATTCAGAAACTCTGGGGAAAACTGTTGCTGAAATGACTTGAGAAAATATATTTGTGTTCCAAAAGAGACCCTGGATGCTGACTATGCATTTCTAATATCCAGTATTTCCCTGCATTTGAAATCTCCCCTTGAAAGGAGATTTCCACAAACATATTTCTTGGCCTGAGTAACATTATTTATGAACATATATGGACTGGTCCTTGATTCTTCTTGGTAACAGAGATTTATTTTCTGTGATTGGATTAAATGATGGAGATATGAAAATTACTTTTACTCCTGACTCTTTTTCATGGGAGTTCATGTACCTAAACTATTGACTTATGCTGTTTAAATTGACTTCTGTGTAAATAATTTATTTACTATTTTTTATAAGTCAGCAGACCAAGTCTTTTCTTCCTTTCTTTCTCTTTTTCCATTCTTTCTTTTGTTCTTTTCATTTCTGGATCTTTCTAGTATTCTGTTTTGTTTTGTTTTCAGGCTATAATGTTCAGATTATAGGTTTGACTACATAGCTCTTAATATGTACCAGGTCTGTGTTAAGCACCTAAAAGCATTTATCTGTTTTACTTTTCATTTGTCTGTTTGTATTCCTCCATAAGGCTTAAAGCATTTTGCATTTCTGCTAGCAATATATGAATTACCTGTTTTTTTTCCAAATCTCGCCAATGCAATGTTATTGTCATGTGATGATAAGAAATGGCAACCTGATGTAATTTAATTCCTTATTGTGAGATTAAGTGTTTTCCCTATTTTTAAGTATTATATTCCTATCCTTTACTTTGAACTACATACTTCTTTTATTTATTTATTTTTTCCATTTTACCTATTGGACTTTTTCTTTCTCCAAGCTTTTTTTTTTTATTTGAAAAGATATGACTTATTCTATTAACAAAAATCAACATGAGGTTGTGATGTCTTTATGACTTTCATCTTACGATCGAATTCTAATGATTTTATTATATGTACCAGTTTTTGTAAAGTATATTTAGGGTGAACATCAGAACCTCACAAATAATGTATATAGATATACAAATTATCTATTTTCCACGTTGTAAAATAAAAAGCAATAAATGTAGAATATGAAGTTAGGTCTGTGTGTTTCCAAAGCTTCTGATACAACTTTGTTACTAGATAATTGCTTCTGGTGGAAACCTTTTGGCAATACTAAGAAAATAAATAAGATGGATATTTAAAAAATATTTTATACAACTAATAAGATTTCTATACTAATATATTTCGTTCAATGAAAAGGTAACAGAGACATGAGTAAGTGTAAATGGCTAATAATGATAAGAATGATATATACAGGTTCACATTAAAACCAATCAGAAGCATTTTGTTTGATTTTAAACTGTAGGCACTTTGGCCTATTCATTTTTTCCTGAAGCATTTCTCCATTTGTTACCTTGAGGAAAGACAAAACAAGTAAAATCCAAAAGGAATTAGAAAATGTCAGGATAAGTTGGACGGTTTTTGAGAACCAGTCATCCCTGACCTGGACCTCTGGGAGCATCTAAGAATGTAGATAGGCAGTGCTTTTGTTAGTGTGTGAAATGCTGTTAGGAATTTAGAAGTCCCAAGGATTCGCTGGGAGAGAAAACCCATAATCATTCCCCTAAGACATTCACTGAAGAACACATTCAGAACTCTAAACTCTATAGATAGGTATGAAAAAAAAAAATGCTTCAGGGGAAGAGAAAGAAATAAGTCTCAAAATA
>NW_026741301.1:0-5474 GCF_022355385.1 Mustela nigripes
ATTTTGGACACTAGCCCTTTATCTGATGTGTCATTTGCAAATATCTTCTCCCATTCTGTCAGTTGTCTTTTGGTTTTGTTCACTGTTTCCTTTGCTGTGCAAAAGCTTTTGATCTTGATGAAATCCCAGTAGTTCATTTTTTCCCTTGCTTCCCTTGCCTTTAGCGATGTTCCTAGGAAGATGTTGCTATGGTTGAAGTTGAAGAGGTTGCTGCCTGTGTTCTCCTCAAGGATTTTGATGGATTCCTTTCTCACATTAAGGTCCTTCATCCGTTTGGAGTCTATTTTTGTGTGTGGTGTAAGGAAATGGTCCAATTTCATTTTTCTGCACGTGGCTGTCCAATTTTCCCAACACCATTTATTGAAGAGGCTGTCTTTTTTCCATAGGACATTCTTTCCTGCTTTGTCGAAGATTAGTTGACCATAGAGTTGAGGGTCTATTTCTGGGCTCTCTATTTTGTTCCATTGATCTATGTATCTGTTTTTAAAGTACAATTTTTTTTTGCTCAATGAGGGAAACCATAAACAACAACAACAACAACAACAACAAAGAGACAACTTACTGAATGGGAGAAAAGATATTTTCAAATGTTATATCTGATAAGAGGTTAATATGGCCAAAATAGATAAAGAACTTATACAACTCAAATAATCTAGTGAAAAATACAGGCAGACAACCTAAATAGATGTTTTTCCAAAGAAGACATACAACCAGATGACCAAGACATGGTTTTCCAAAGAAGACATACAACCAGATGACCAAGACATAGGAGAAAACATAATCACTGGGGAAATGCAAATCAAAATCACATGAGATATCATCTTACTCCTGTTAGAATGTCTGAAATAGAAAAGATGAGAAATAATAAATGCTGGTGAGGATGTGGATAAAATGGAATACACATGCACCATTGGTGGGAATGTAAATTGGTGCAGCCACTGTTGAAATCCATATGGAAGTTCCTCAAAAAATTAAAAATAGGATTACCGAAGGATCCAGTAACTCCACTAATTGGTGTTTACCCAAAGAAAACAAAACCACTAATTTGATGTTTGTTTGTGTGCAATTTGTTTATTGCAACATTATTTATAATAGCCAAGTATGGAAGCAGCCTAAGTGCCCCTCAGTAGATGAGTGGATAAAGAAGATGTGCTACACACACACACACATACACAAATACTACACTGCCATAAAAATGATGAGGTTGTACCATTTGAGACAACATGGGTGGACCTAGAGAGTATGATGTTAAGTGAATAAGCCAAACTAAGAAAGACAAATACCATATGATTTCACTCATATGGGGACTCTAAAACAACAACAACAAATGAATAGACAAACAAAAATTAAAACCAGAGCTACAAATACAGAGAACAAATTGATAACTGCCAGAGGGAAGGGGTTGGGAGATTGGGAAAAATGAGTGAAGGGGAGTAGGAGATACAGGATTTCAGTCATGGAATAAATAAGTCACAGGAATAAAAGACAGTATAAAGAATATAACTGATGGTATGGTCATAGTGATGTGTAGTGACAGATGGTAGCCACACTTGTGGTGAACTTTGTGCCATGTATAAACTTGTTGAATCACTACGTTGTACACTTGAAACTAATGGAACCTTGTATGTCAACTCTAGTCAAGATTTTTTAATATGTTTGGTTAGCCATCATATAGGACACCATTAGTTTTTGATGTAGTGTTCAATGACTCATTAGTTGTATGACATCCAATGCTAATCACAACACATACCCTTCTTAATATTCATCACCTGGTTACTCCATTCCCTCACTCCCTCTCTTCTGTAATCTTCAGAAACCTTTTGTTTTCCAGAGTCCATAGTCTCTCATGGTTTTATATTCAAATTTTTTTAAAAATAAAAAGAACATATTGAAAATAGATGATAGATAAAATAAGAAAATGATCCAGGTTTAAAGATCCAAGTCTTCAAAAGGACAAGACCTTTGTACTCTTTTATTGACCAGTCACTGGACATGGGCTGCTTTCAGGGAGGGAGTGGGTGTAATACAGTGGCTCTCTTCAGCCAAGGCAATTCCTGGAGAGGGATTCAGCTGGTAGCCATCAGCAATAAATGCCTCTAGCAGCAGGAAAAGAGACTTGGGTTTTCAAAGGGAACCTGATGACACACCTCTTGTGCTGCTCACGTCCAGTTGCTGAAAGAGACATTCATCCCATCTGGGAATGAGTTTGTCCAGGATTCTGGCTGGGCACTTCTCCTAGGGAAACAGAGAAGAGGAAGGGCAGTGAGATCAGCTGTAATCCCTGTAACTGCTGCTGGGCTGCGGGCCAAAGCTGATTCTCATCATCTTCCTCCTCTATTTTACACCCTCACTTCTCGTCACCTCTGGCACTTCTGCTGGCTTGAGATTTTTTCTCTGGCATATACTCTACACAGTTCTGGAGGCTGAGAGTCTGAGATCAGGGTGCTGGCATGGTTGAGGGAGGGCCATCTTCCAGGTCTCTGACTTCCTGTTGTATCCTGAGGTGGTAGAAGGGGGGAGGGAACTCGCTCAGGTCTCTTTTATAAGAGCTCTAATCCCATTCATGAGGACTCTGCCCTAATCACCTCTCAAAGGCCCCACCTCTTAAATGAGGGTTAGGTTTCCACATATGGGTTGGGGACTGGGGGACACTCAGATTAAAGCTACCTCTGTCAGCGGCTCTCAACAGGGGGATGATTTTGCGAACAGTGGATGTCTGGGAACATTTGGATCACAGCGAGAGGGGGAGGGGCAATGCTACTGGCATCTACCAGGTGGGGGGCAGGGATGCTGCTGAACATCTCACAATGCACAGGACAGCCCCACACAACAAAGAGCTACCTGGCTCAAATGTCAGCAGTGCCAAAGTGGAGAAGCTATGCTCCATTTGATAAAACACAGGGGCTTCATTAGCACAGGATATTTGGGCCCAGATTGCAACTTACCATGAGCTTTGAGAAAAGCATCCCTGACCTTCACCTGGTCTCATTTCTTACTCTGTCAATAAATGACTGTGGATTCAGAAATACAGATCATCTCTGTGCTCCATCCCTGAATCTGGACTTAAAAGAAATTGATCCCCAAGGTTCACATGATCACAGGCCTGCTGCACCTTAACAGTTACCTGTGAGGCTAGGACTTGTTTATGGAAATGAGGGTTCTGAGAAAAAAGTTCACATGGCAAACTAAGGGGGAGAAAAGGAAACAGGAACATTCCAGAAAGATTGTTCAAGGGTTGCCTTGCTCTGAAGTAGCTGAAGTAAAATGCAAAATTCTTAAAAAGACTGTGGCCATTGCTGTTATGAACATTGGGGTTCAGATGGCCCTTCTTTTCACTACATCAGTATTTTGGGGGTAAATACCCAGTAATGCAATTACAGGGTCATAGGGAAGCTCTATTTTTAATTTCTTAAGGAATCTCCACACTCTTTTCCAAAGTGGCTGCACCAACTTGCATTCCCACCAACAGTTTAAGAGGGTTCCCCTTTCTCCACATCCTCTCCAACACCCGTTCTTTACTGTCTTATTAATTTTGGCCATTCTAACTGGTGTAAGGTGGTATCTCAATGCGGTTTTTTGTTTTTTTTTTTAAATATTTTTATTTATTTATTTGACAGAGACACAGCAAGAGTGGGAACACCAGCAGGAAGAGCTGCAGAGAGAGAGAGAGGGAGAAGCAGGATTTCCACCAAGTAGGAAGACAGATGCAGGGCTCTATCCTTAATGACTGAGCCACCCAGGCACTCTTCAATGTGGTTTTGATTTGAATCTCCCTGATGGCTAATGATGATAAACATTTTTTCATGTGTCTGTTAGCCATTTGTATGTTTTCTTTGGAGAAATGTTTGTGGAAGGAACCAAGATGCCCTTCAACGGACGAATGAATAAAGAAGATATGGTCTATATATACAATTGAGTATTATGTCTCCATCAGAAAGGATGAATACCCAACTTTTGTATCAACATGGATGGGACTGGAGGAGATTATGCTGAGTGAAATAAGTCAAGCAGAGAGAGTCAATTATCATATGGTTTCACTTATTTGTGGAGCATAAGAAATAACACGAAGGACATGGAGAGATGGAGAGGAGAAGGGAGTTGGAAGAAATTGGAGGGGGAGACAAACCATGAGAAACTGTGGACTTTAAGGAACACACTGAAGGTTTTGGAGGGGAGGTTGTGGGGGGTTGGGTGAGCCTGGTGGTGGGTATTATGGAGGGCACGTATTGCATGGAGCCATGCGTGTGGTGCATAAATAATGAATATTGGAACACTGAAAAAAAATTAAATTAAATTAAATTAAAAAATGGAAAAAAGTTCTTAAAAAGAAAAATATGACAAGCTAACACCCAACAAACCACCGAAGTCATATAGGTGTTGTCTTTGCAACCTGGGACTGTTGCAACATGTCTTTTGCAAGTTGAGGAAGAGGCAAGCAGGGCTGGGAGCTCCAGAGGGAGGGATTCACTGGGGGAGGAGAACCACCCTGCAAAGGAAGGCCAGGCCCTACACCTGTGCCCTTATTCAGTCTTTGGCTGGAGGCACCCCCAAAATAGCATATTGTCAGTCAAAGGCATTCCCAGGCAGCACCTCCTTTCCTAATGGGGAACTGAGTTATGTCTCAGCCTGGATCCCCAGAAGCAGACCCTGACAGGCATTTGTATGAAAAGGATTTATCATGAAGTATTCCCAGGGAAAACATGGAAGTAGGATAGTAGATGAGAAAACAGAGCAAGGCTAACCCAGTGAAACTTCAGGCAAAATCCCACTTAGGGCAACTTTGGCTCAGCCCTGGGGAAGGGAACACTTGGAGTTGAGTGATCACTGTGTCCAGCCACAGTCAGCACCCTGCACTACCCTGGCTGGACCTGGTGAGTCACAGGTCAGGGCTGCCCAGGGGCAGTAATTTCCAGGCACCTAAAGTGAGTATCCACAGGTTAGGATGAGCCCTGCTAAGGAGACTCAAGCACTAGCTGTAGAAGGTGAAAACATCCCAAGAGCCGATGTGCTTGAAAATGCAAAGGGCCCAAGGACTCGTGGGGTGGAATGCTGACAACACCCAATCCAGACGGTAACCCAAATCTACTTTGATTGAACAGAGAAGGAAAATCAAAAATAGAACCACATATCTTTAAAGTTTATATAACTGTTTATTTAAAAGTAACCCTAACATTTTTTTCTTAAAACATTGATCATGGGGGCGAAGTCAGGATGGCGGAGAAGTAGCAGGCTGAGACTACTTCAGCTAGCTGGAGATCAGCTAGATAGCTTATCTAAAGATTGCAAACACCTGAAAATCCATCGGCAGATCGAAGAGAAGAAGAACAGCAATTCTGGAAACAGAAAAACAACCACTTTCTGAAAGGTAGGACCTGCGGAGAAGTGAATCCAAAGCGACGGGAGGACAGGCCACGGGGGGAGGGGCCAGCTCCCGGCAAGCAGCGGAGCAAGGGAGCACAAAATCAGGACTTTTA
>NW_026741302.1:0-5474 GCF_022355385.1 Mustela nigripes
AAGCCGTACTTAGGGAAGACAGCACATGTCCTCTGAGAGGAGTGGTCGCAGTTCCTCAGAGAGTACTCACTGTATTCCCACTGAAAGAAATGGACGCAGTCTCTCTGAAAGAAACAGAGACAGTCATTCTGAGCAGAAACAACAGACCAGTCTGAAAGGGACCAGTACAGTTGGTGATAGAGGACACAACCCTATTGAGAGAAGACAGCAGAGGCCCTCTGAGAGGAATGGTTATAGTTCCTCAGAGAGAACTCACTGTAGTCCCTCTGAAAGATTGGACGGAGTCGCTCTGAGAGGAACAGAGACAGTATAGTTCATTGGGGAAAACGTATCTACGTTTCTAGGAGGTGAGAGGACACAGCCCTACTTAGGGAAGACAGCACAGGTCCTCTGAGAGGAGTGGTCGCAGTTTCACAGATAGAACTCACTGTAGTCCCTGAAAAAAATGGACGCAGACCCACTGAGAGGAACAGAGATAGCTATTCTGAGCAGAATCAACAGAACCAGTCTGAGGGGACAGTACAGTTGGTGTTGGAAACCCATCTCAGTCGCTTGGAAGTGAGAGGACACAGCCCTATTGAGAGAAGACAGCACAGGCCCTCTGAAAGGAGTGGTCGCAGTTTCTCAGATAGAACTCACTGTAGTCCCTCTGAATGAAATGGTAGCAGTCCCTTTGAGAGGAACAGACACAGTCATTCTGAGCAGAGCCTACAGAACCAATTTGAAAGGGGCCAATACAGTTCATTGGGGAAAACCAATCTCCGTTTCTTGGACTTGAGAGGACACAGCGCTACTGAGGGAAGACAGCACAGGTCCTGAGAGGAGAAGTCGCAGTTCCTCAGATAGAACTCACTGTAGTCACTCTGAAAGAAATGTACGCAGTCCCTCTGAAAGAAACAGATACAGTCATTCTGAACAGAACCAACAGAACCAGTCTGAAAGGACTGGTACACTTGGTGTGAGACCACACAACCATATTGAGAGAAGACAGCAGAGGCAGAAACTACAGAACCAGTCTGAAGGGGACCAGGACAATTGGTGTGAGAGGACACAACCCTATTGAGAGAAGATAGCAGAGGCCCTCTGAGAGGAGTGGTCGCATTCCTCAGAGAGAACTCACTATAGTCCCTCTGAAAGATTGGACGCAGTCCCTCTGAGAGGAACAGAGACAGTCATTCTGAGCAGAGCCAACAGAACCAATTTGAAAGGGGCCAGTACAGTTCATGTGGGAAAACCTATCTCCGTGTGTTGGAGGTGAGAGAACACAGCCCTATTGAGGGATGACAGCACAGGTGCTCAGAGAGGAGTGGTCGCATATCCTCAGATAGAACTCACTGTAGTCCGTCTGAAAGAAATGGACGCAGTCCCTCTGAGAGGAACAGACACAGTCATTCTGAGCAGACCCAACAGAACCAATTTGAAAGGGGGCAGTACAGTTCATGTGGGAAAACTTATCTCCGTGTCTTGGAGGTGAAAGGACACAGCCCTACTGAGGGACGACAGCACAGGTCCTCTGAAAGGAGTGGTCGCATTTCCTCAGATAGAACTCAGTGCAGTTAAACTGAAAGAAATGGACGCAGTCCCTCGAGAGGAACAGAGACAGTCATTCTGAGCAGAACCAACAGAACCAGTCTGAAAGGGTACACTACAATTCATTTGGTAAAACCTATCTCCGTGTCTTGAGGTGAGAGGAGAAAGTCCTACAGAGGGAAATCAGCACAGGTCCTCAGAGATGAGTGGTCGCAATTCATCAGATAGAACTCACTGTAGTCCGTCTGAAAGAAATGGACCAAGTCCCTCTGAGAGGAACAGACACAGTCATTCTGAGCAGAGCTAACAGACCAATTTGAAAGTGGGCAGTACAGTTCATGTGGGAAAACGTATCTCCATGTCTTGGAGGTGAGAGGACACAGCCCTACTGAGGGAGAAAGCACAGGTCCTCTGAGAGGAGTGGTTGCAGTACCTCAGAGAGACCTCACTGTAGTCCCTCTGAAAGAAATGGACGCAGTCCCTCGAAAAGAAACAGAGACAGTCATTCTGAGCAGAACCTACAGAACCAGTCTGAAAGGGACCAGTACAGTTGGGTGTGAGAGGACTCAGCCCTGTTGAGAGAAGACAGCAGACGGCCTCTGAGAGCAGTGGTCATAGTTCCTCAGTGAGAAATCTCTGTTGTCCCTCTGAAAGAAATGGATGCAGTCTGTCTGAGAGGAACAGAAACAGTCATTCTGAGCAGAGCCAGCAGAACCAATTTGAAAGGGGCCAGTACAGTTCTTGTGGGAAATCTTATCTCCGGTGTTTGTAGGTGTGAGGACAAGCCCTATGTAGGGAAGACAGCACAGGTCCTCTGAGAGGAGTGGTCGCAGTTCCTCAGAGAACTCACTGTAGTACTCTGAAAGAAATGGACGCAGTCCCTCTGAAAGAAACAGAGACAGTCATTCTGAGCAGAACCAACAGAACCAGTCTGAAAGGGACCAGTACAGTTGGTGTGAGAGGACACAACCCTATTGAGTGAAGACAGCAGCGGCCCTCTAGAGGAGTGGTCGCAGTTCCTCAGAGAGAACTTGATGCAGTCCTTCTGAGAGGAACAGAGACAGTCATTCTGAGCAGAGCCAACAGAACCAATTTGAAAGGGGCCAGTATAGTTCATGTGGGAAAGCTTATCTCCGTGTGTTGGAGGTGAAAGGGCAAGGTCCTCAGAGAGGAGTTGGCGCAATCCCTCAGATAGAACTCACTGTAGTCCGTTGAAAGAAAAGGACGCAGTTCCTCTGAGAGGTACAGACACAATAATTCTGCGAAGAGCCAACTGAACCAATTTGAAAGGGGGCAGTACAGTTCATGTGGGAAAAATTATCTCCGTGTCTCTGAGGTGAGAGGACACAGCCCTACTGAGGGAAGACAGCACAGGTCCTCTGAGAGGAATGGTCGCAGTTTCACAGATAGAACTCACTGTAGTCCTTCTGAAAGAAATGGACGCATTCCCTCTGAAAGAAACAGAGATAGTCATTCTGAGCAGAATTAATAGAACAAGTATGAAATGGACCAGTACAATTTGTGTGAGAGGACACAGCCCTACTGAGGGAAGACAGCAAAGGTCCTCAGAGAGGACTGGTCGCATTCCTCAGATAGAACTCACTGTAGTCTGTCTGAAAGAAATGGACGCAGTCCCTCTGAGAGGAAAAGACACAGTCATTCAGAGCAGAGCCAACAGAACCAATTTGAAAGGGGCCAGTACAGTTCATGTGGGAAAACGTACCCGTGTCTTGGAGGTCAGAGGACACAGCCCTACTGAGGGAAGACAGCACAGGTACTCTGAGAGGAGTGGTCGCCATTCCTAAGAGAGAAATCACTGTAGTACCTCTGAAAGAAATGGATGCGGTCCGTCTGAGAGCAATAGACACAGTCATCTGAGCAGAGCCAAAAGAAACAATTTGAAAGGGGCCAGTACAGTTCATGTGGGAAATCTTATCTTCGGTGTTTGGAGGTGTGAGGACAAGCCCTACTTAGGGAAGACAGCACAGGTCCTCTGAGAGGAGTGGTCGCAGTTCCTCAGAGAGAGCTCACTGTAGTCCCTCTGAAAGAAATGGATGCAGTCCCTCTGAAAGAAACAGAGACAGTCATTCTGAGCAGAACCAACAGAACCAGTCTGAAAGGGACGGGTACAGTTGGTGTGAGAGGACACAACCCTATTGAGAGAAGACAGCAGAGGCCCTCTGAGAGGAGTGGTCGCAGTTCCTCAGAGAGAACTCACTGTAGTCCCTCTGAAAGATTGGACGCAGTCCCTCTGAGAGGAACAGAGACGTTCATTTTGAGCAGAGCCAATAGAACCAATTTGAAGGGGGCAGTACAGTTCATGTGGCAAAGCCTGTCTCTGTGTGTTGGAGGTGAAAGACACAGCCCTACTGAGGAAAGACAGCACAGGTCCTCAGAGAGGAGTTGGTGCAATTCCTCAGATAGAACTCACTGTAGTCCGTCTGAAAGAAAGGACGCAGTCCTTCTGAGAGGTACAGACACAGTCATTCTGAGAAGAGCCAACAGAACCACTTTGAAAGGGGCCATTACAGTGCATGTGGGAAAACTTATCTCCGTGTCTTGGAGGTGAAAGGACACAGCCCTAATGAGGGAACACAGCACAGGTCCTCTGAGAGGAGTGGTCGCAGTTCTTCAGATAGAACTCACTGCAGTCCAACTGAAAGAAATGGACGCAGTCCCTCTGAGAGGAACAGACACAGTCATTCTGAGCAGAGCCAACAGAACCAATTTGAAAGGGGCCAGTACTGTCCATGTGGGAAAACTTATCTACGTGTCTTTGAGGTGAGAGGACACAGCCCTACTGAAGGAAGACAGCACAGGCGCTCTGAGAGTAGTGGTCACCATTCCTCAGAGAGAAATCACTGTATTACCTTTGAAAGAAATGGATACGGTCCGTATGAGAGCAATAGACACAGTCATTCTTAGCAGAGCCAACAGAACCAATTAGATAGGGGCCAGTACAGTTCATGGGGGAAAACGTATCTCCGTGTGCTGAGGTGAGAGGAGAAAGCCCTACCGAGGGAAAAAGGCACAGGTCCTCAGAGAGGAGTGGTCACAAATCCTCCGATAGAACTCACTGCAGTCCACCTGAAAGAAATGGACACAGTCATTCTGAGCAGAACCAACAGAACCAATTTGAAAGGGGCCAGAAGAGTTCATGTAGGAAAACTTATCTCCGTTATTTGGAGCTGTGAGGACAAGCCCTACTTAAAGAAGACAGCACAGGTCCTCTGAGCGGAGTGGTGGCAGTTCCTCAGATAGAACACACTGTAGTTCCTCTGAAAGAAAAGGACGCAGTCCCTCTGAAAGAAACAGAGACAGTCATTCTGAGAAGAACCAACAGAACCAGTCTGAAAGGGACCAGTACACTTGGTGTGAGAGGACACAGCCCTATTGAGAGAAGACAGTAGAGGCCCTCTGACAGGAGTGGTCGCAGTTCCTCAGAGAGAACTCATGGAGTCCCTCTGAAAGATTGGACACAGTCCCTCTGAGAAGAACAGAGACAGTCATTCTGAGCAGAGGCAACAGAACAAATTTGAAAGGGGCCAGTATAGTTCATGTGGGAAAGTCTATCTCCGTGTGTTGGAGGTGAAAGACACAGCCCTACGGAGGGAACACAGCACAGGTCCTCAGAGAGGAATTGGCTCAATACCTCAGATATAACTCACTGTAGACTGTCTGAAAGAAATGGACGCAGTCCTTCTGAGAGGAACGGACACAGTCATTCTGAGCAGAGCCAACAGAACCAATTTGGAAGATGCCAGTACAGTTCATGTGGGAAAACCTATCTCCGTGTCTTGGAGGTGAGAGGACACAGCCCTACTGAGGGAACACAGCACAGGTACTCAGAGAGGAGTAGTCCCAATTCCTCAGATAGAACTCACTGTAGTCCGTCTGAAAGAAATGGACGCATTCCCCCTGAGAGGAACAGACACAGTCATTCT
>NW_026741303.1:0-5473 GCF_022355385.1 Mustela nigripes
AACAGGTCCTGTTTCAATCTCCACTGGGTTGTAGTGTGAAGTGTAGTATTTCGATCTACACTGGGATGTAGTGTGAAGATCATAGGACAATGTGACCCACGAAGAGGATCTGAAAAACCTGGAGGAATTTGAGAGACCACTCCTCTCATCTGGCTCTTTCCTTCAAGGGCACAACATTCTGATTTCTGTGGATGGCAAGCTCTGGGTTATAGGGCGCCATCTTTTTTTTTTTTTTAATATTTATTTATTTGAGAAAGAGAAAGAGAAAGAGCAAGCAGAGGGAAAGGGAGACAAGCAGACTCCCCGCTAAGTGGCGAGCCCACTGAGGGGCTCGATCCCAGGACCCTGAGATCATGACCCAAGCCAAAATCAAGAGTTGGATACTTAACCAACTGAGCCACCTAGTTACCACTCTAGGGTTCCATCTTGAGCCTAGACCATACTCATTCCAGTGATGGGACAAGGCTCGTGTTTTTGCACAAGTGATCAAGAAGTCTATGGAGAACGATCTCATCCTGAGGGAGGATAGAGTCTAGGTAATAAGCTAGGTCCAAGGAAAAAGCCTTGTTTCCACCGGGAGACACCTAGTCATTAACTCTGGTTCAGGAGAGATGAACCCAAAATCAAAGTCAATACAAAAGCAGAATGTTACTAAGTCTCTGGTTGGGTTGCGGTATGAATCCAACCTCCATGTCCTCATTGTTAAGGAAGGCTGGGATGCCTTCTTAGCATGTTCAAATAAGGAATGGATGCAGTGAAAGTACCTATATTTCTAAGAATTAATACAAATGCCATGGATTCTGCAAAGACAAAAAGTGATTCAAAGTTGAACAAGTAGCCACAGACATCTAGATGTCCTCATGGGCAGCACAGATCCCAACAATCACTTTTAGTCTCAGTTTGACAGGATTATAAACGAAGAGCAAGAATATGACGAAAGGTCACCGGTGGGCAGCTAACATGGGGAGAGGCACCACTTCCTCCAGAAGCCAAGAGATCAGCTTTGTGATGGAGGGACCACAAAGGTTCACACAAGCCAGTTTCCTCTCAAGTGATTTTACTGTAAAGCTTTAAGTGCCGGATTCTATCCTAGACTGCAAGCGGGGAGGTCTAATTCTTTTCCTCATTTCCATAAAGGTCATGAACAAAAACTGCGCATGACAGGCGAGGCTTTCTGGAAATATATCAAGTATATATCTTTCCGGAAATAAATCAAGTATAAGCATTAAAGAACACAAGTGCTTCTCAATGGAAAAGAAAAAAAATATTTCTGCCTGCTTTCATGGTCTTACTGTTTCATTCCTGATAAGATATAAAAATATTGCCTCCAACCTATAGAACCCCTGATCTCATCCTGTGGCACTTGGTAAATTCTGTACCCACGATGTACTGGCAAAGAGGACTTTCCTGCCACCTGTTGGCACTCTGGGTCAGGTCACTCCAGACATCAGGTTTGCTGCTGGAATTTGGACTGCGCTTGCAAAGAATGGATATTTGCCAAGCCTACTTTGCAATAATAAACTGTCACCTTCCCTGAGCACTCTCAATAGCTCTGTCCGTGTCTGTAGTCCTTCTATAGCTGGAGAGGACATTGCAGATAAAGAGTTCCCATTTTTCTGCCCATGTCTGTTGAAAGTGCCAGAACAATTACCATCATTCAGCCAGGAGTATAAATATATATTTTAAAGTAATATACAAAGAAAAATAGTTCCTTCCAGTATTCTAATAGTGTATTCATTCCCCCAAGTCAGTGGAGAGGTATTTGTAAAACACTTGGTGCCCAAAGGCTCTGTTGGAAGAGCCAGCCTTCGACACCACCTTCGTGCTGCCCCCATCCTGGTCTCTCTGCCCGGGTGTGGCCACTTCTGAATTTCACTTCTCAAACAATCTGATCACAGGGGATCCAAGGATTGCAGATGAAGGGAAGACCTTAGGGCACACCTCACTGGAGATATTCCATTTAGAGACGAGAGAACAGAGAGATAGTTTGGCTCCTTTCAGAGCCCCACGTGTCTCTGCTCCTGGTCATATCCCCGCTTTGACAATGCTGCCTTTACCCCTCTGGGGGCACTTGTGGCAGAAAGCAGAGAATGCAGCATGATCCAGCAAAACCATTTAGTACACATGCCCTTAACATACAAAGTCCACATTAAAAAGAAAAATGCTAAGCACAAAGACAATTTTGAAATTCTCCTTGTGAAACGAATAAGAGGATTTTCTGCCTCCTCAGCCAACTGGTACTGAATGTTCAGGAACTGGGACGGAGAAAACAACAAACAAACATCCAGCAGTTGCAGGCATGAGAGCTGTGGAGATGACATGTGGGCAGGGTCCCCTGTGGGGCATCATGTGTCCCCCACCATCCCCACCCACAGTGATGCCACCTGTGGCCCCATTCTCTTGTCAGTGACTCTCATCCAAGAGAGATGCACCCCACCGAGACATTTCATTTCTGAATCTTGGGGTATCTTGTGCAATTCCACAGATCCTTCCTCAGGTTACACACATACTGCGACTGAGCGGGAAGCCATAAAGAATGATAAAGATATTTTCCAGCACTTTGCCTCCATTCTCTCTCTTAATCCTTACAACAACCTTGAGAAGTAAGTATTTTAATCTCTAATTGGCAGTTGTAGGAATAGAAACTCAGGATCTCCCCAGATATACAGAGTCAATAAATGAGTGACATGGGATTAATGGAGTTCTTTCTGAGTTGAAAATTTAAGGCGTTTCAAAGAACATGTTTCACAGATGGTCGGTGTTAAATCCCAGTTTCAGAGCCTGGGTATCATTTCACCATGAAAGAGAATTCCTTGTTAGAGACATAGAGATTTTTAATATTAAGCATTTCCTAAATTCTTTAAAAGTAAAGGTGGGCACAGTATTTGAGTAGGTAGAAGGACTAATAATTATAAGAAACTCCTATATAGTTTGTCTATGTATTAGGCAAGGCTCTAACTGCTTATCATTAACTGGTCCCATGAGGGAATACTGCTGTTATCTCCATTTCTGCGATGAGCAAACTGAGCACAGAGAGGTCAAATAATTTCCCTGAGATCACACAGCTAGTAAGAGGCAGAGTTGGGTTTGAAATTCCAGGGGTCATGCTACAGAGACCCTGGTTTAGACACTCCATTGTGTGGTCCTCCCTACCCTCTCCAACATGCCAACAGACTATGCACATCAAAGGAACAGGACGTGAGAGTCCGTGAGAATGGATGGCCCACGGTCTCAGCCTCACCTGTGCTGGGCTGGTGGCAGAGGTTGATGATGCAAGCCTGAGGCTCTTATCTGGACCCATCTCAGCGTTCCCACTGCATGGATATGATACTTGCTAAGGAGGGGCCGTCTGACCTAGTTCAGAAGAGCAGGGACGTCTGTCTAACACGGCAGAGAGCCCCACGACCTCAGTCCCCGCTGAACCCGCTCTGACCTTCTGCAAAGTGAGACTTTTGAAGGGAACTTTGGCTCCCATCACTGATATCTTGGAGTTTTAAATGTTAGAAAGCTAAAAACAACAACAACAACAACAACACAGAAAATCACATTCGGCTCTTTTTTTTTTTTTTTTTTTTTTTTAAGAAAAGCGTGAAGACTCGCCCAACATTACCTCGGTAGATTGTGACAACACAAATACCAAAAATTCAGGAGCTTTAATTCATTGGTTAATGTTATTACTACATGGAAAAAAATGTGACATTTCAGTGTCCTCATCCCCATTCGAGCACAGAGCCTTACCTGCATCAGATGAAATGGCATCAATCTCTGGAAACTTAACTCTTTTAAAATTCTCTCCTGAGTTTGAGATTTGAGATTATTCTCAATGGTTTCATTATAAATTTGGGAAACATAATCTACTCACATTTGCTCCAATATATTCAGGTAAGATCAACGCCCACATTGAAGTAATAAACTTGTGAAAATTATATGGATTTGTTAACAAAAGAACTGATGCCATTTAAACTGCTCAGTTCAGAAAGAATGCCATTTGGGGTGGCTTTGTTTTCAGCCTTTCTGAGCCATGCCCTCCTTAGGTGAGGGCATAATACAGAGAAAGTACAGTTCGATTTGGCTATCAAGTTCTTGGGTGACTTTATGAGCTCCCAACTCTCCTTTTGGAAGCAGGAAAGTGACATTCTAAGTCCAGCTCAAGGAGATAAATTTTGAACAAACATGAAGTAAGTTCGTTTCTTCCACACTCCAGAATTTTAACTACCTTAGCAACTTTCAAGCCATTGGAAGCATCAGAAGCATTATAAACAGAATGGGGGTCCAGATGTGCCAACAAACTTGACCTCCAGCTGCGAAGTGTTTCTCTTGAGAGATTTATCTGTATAGGCTTCTATCAGAGAACTCTGTCATCTTTTAAAATGGCTTTTTATTGTGTCCATACCTAAAGCTGGAGGATTTGAAAGACCCCAGTATCTCAAAACTAGAAAAATGGGTCTCCCCTAATGTACATGATGTAGAAATCAATTCAGTATAAAAATGACATAAAAGCAACTGACCCAATAGGACAGAGGTTAAAGAAAAACTTTCTAAGAACAAAGTGAATGAAGAATCAGCATGTAGCCTTACCCCAAGTTGCACTGCATGTTAGAACTATAAGAAACAAACAAAACAGAGGTGCCTGGGTAGCTCCATAGGTTAAGCCTCTGCCTTGGGCTCAGGTCATGATCTCAGGGTCCTGGGATCGAGTCCTGCATTGGGCTCCCTGCTCAGTGAGGAGCCTGCTTCTCCCTCTCCCTCTGCATGCTGCTCCCCCTGCTTGGGCTCTCTCTCCCTTTCTGTCAAAATTAAAACAACAGCAACAACAACAAAAACTCTCTCTCTCCCTATCTCTGTCTCTCAAATAAGTAAATAAAATCATAAAAAAAACCCATAAAAATAAAACAAACAAAATAGGACAAAATCCCCCAAACAGAAAACAAATAGTAACATGAGAGTAAGAAAAAAAAAAGGCAAATTGAAAAAGCCCCTTCAGCTGGGAGAGAAGTTCTCTCTTCTGCTTGAGTTGTGTATGAAAAGGGTCTTGACTTAGCGCTGTGCTCGCCTGACACTAAATTGAGTTTTATTAAAACAGTTCCTTCAGGTCGTCTAAGCTGAAGCCTGGTGGCCAGTCGGGCCTGGGCACCAGAATCTAATGAAAGTACCAGTCAGTGCTCTGGGAAGACTCTCTTTGCCATCAAATGACAGGAACTTCTGTGATGACTCAGACTTTGGCCTGACCCCTTCCTTTATCACCAAGACTTATGTCAAAGGTAAATGGCCTTTTGGTTTATCTGCCCTCCCGATGTGTCAGACATGCCTGAAAACACAGGATTCTCACTTTGAGACCACTTGAAACAGGACTGTGGGGTGCCTGGATGGCTCAGTCAGTTGGGCATCTGTCTTGGGCTCAGGTCATGATCTCAGGGTCCTGGGGATAGAACCGCGTGTCAGGCTCCCTGCTCAGCAGAGAGTCTACTTCTCC
>NW_026741304.1:0-5469 GCF_022355385.1 Mustela nigripes
GAATAATCCTTTTAATGTGCTGTTGGATCCTATTGGCCAGTATTTTGGTGAGAATTTTCGCATCTGTGTTCATCAAGGATATTGGTCTGTAATTCTCTTTTTTGATGGGATCCTTGTCTGGTTTTGGGATCAAGGTGATGCTGGCCTCATAAAATGAGTTTGGAAGTTTTCCTTCCATTTCTATTTTTTGGAGCAGTTTCAGGAGAATAGAAATTAATTCTTCTTTAAATGTTTGGTAGAATTTCCCTGGGAAGCCATCTGGCCCTGGACTTTTGTTTGTTTGGACATTTTTGATGGCTGTTTCAATTTCCTTACTGGTTATGGGTCTGTTCAGGCTTTCTATTTCTTCCTGCTTCAGTTGTGGTAGTTTATATGTCTCTAGAAATGTATCCATTTCTTCCAGATTGTCGAATTTGTTGGCGTAGAGTTGCTCACAGAATGTTCTTATAATTGTTTGTATTTCTTTGGTATTGGTTGTGATCTCTCCCTTTTCATTCATGATTTTACTTATTTGGGTCCTTTCTCTTTTCTTTTTGATAAGTCTGGCCAGGGGTTTGTCAATCTTATTAATTCTTTCAAAGAACCAGCTCCTAGTTTTGTTGATTTGTTCTAGTGTTTCTTAGTTTCTATTTCATTGATTTCTGCTCTGATCTTTATGATTTCTCTTCTCCTGCTGGGTTTAGGCTTTCTTTGTTGTTCTTTATCCAGCTCCTTTAGGTGTAGGGTGAGGTTGTGTATTTGAGACCTTTCTTATTTCTTGAGAAAGGCTTGTACCACTATATATTTTCCTCTCAGGACTGCCTTTGTTGTGTCCCACAGATTTTGAACCATTGTGTTTTCATTATCATTTGTTTCCATGAATTTTTTCAATTCTTCTTTAATTTCCTGATTGACCCATTCATTTTTTAGAAGGATGCTGTTTAATCTCCATGTATTTGGGTTCTTTCCAAATTTCCTCTTGTGATTGAGTTCTAGATTCAGAGCATTGTGGTCTGAAAATATGCAGGGAATAATCCCAATCTTTTGATACCCGTTGAGACCTGATTTAGGACCCAGGATGTGGTTTATTCTGGAGAATGTTCCATGTGCACTAGAGAAGAATGTGTATTCTGTTGTTTTGGGGTGGAGTGTTCTGAATATATCTGTGATGTCCATCTGGTCCAGTGTCACTTAAGGCCTTTATTTCCTTGTTGATCTTTTGCTTAGATGATCTGTCCATTTCAGTGAGGGGAGTGTTAAAGTCCCCTACTATTATTGTATTATTGTTGATGTATTTCTTTGATTTTGTAATTAATTGGTTTATATAGTTGGCTGCTCCCATGTTAGGGGAATAGATATTTTAAAATTGTTAGATCTTCTTGTTGGACAAACCCTTTGAGTATGATATAGTGTCCTTCCTCATCTCTTATTATTGTCTTTGGCTTAAAATCTAATTGATCTGATATAAGGATTGCCACCCCAGCTTTCTTTTGATGTCCATTAGCATGGTAAATTGTTTTCCACCCTCTCACTTTAAATATGGAGGTGTCTTTGGGTCTAAAATGAGTTTCTTGTAGACAGCATATTGATGGGTTTTGTTTTCTTTATCCATTCTGATACCCTGTGTCTTTTTATTGGGGCATTTAGCCCATTAACATTCAGGGTAACTATTGAGAGATATGAATTTAGTGCCATTGTATTGCCTGTAAGGTGACTGTTACTGTATATTGTCTGTTCCTTTCTGATCTACTACTTTTTAGGGTCTCTCTTTGCTTAAAGAACCCCTTTCAATATTTCCTGTAGAGCTGGTTTGGTGTTTGCAAATTCTTTCTGTTTTTGTTTGTCCTGGAAGCTTTTAAGCTCTCCCTCTATTTTCAATGATAGCCTAGTTGGATATAGTATTCTTGGCTGCATGTTTTTCTCGTTTAGTGCTCTGAATATATCATGCCAGCTCTTTCTGGCCTGCCAGGTCTCTGTGGATAGGTCCGCTGCCAATCTAATATTTTTACCCTTGTATGTTACAGACTTCTTTTCCTGGGCTGCTTTCAGGATTTTCTCTTTGTCGCTAAGACTTGTAAATATTACTATCAGGTGACAAGGTGTGGACCTATTTTTATGGATTTTGAGGGGTGTTCTTAGCATCTCCTGGATTTTGATGTTTGTTCCCTTTGCCATGTTAGGGAAATTCTCTACAATAATACTCTCCAATATACCTTCTGTTCCCCTCTCTCTTTCTTCTTCTTCTGGAATCCCAATTATTCTAATGTTGTGTCATGTTATGGTGTCACTTAGCTCTCGAATTCTCTCCTCGTGGTCCAGTATTTGTTTGTCTCTCTTTTGCTCAGCTTCTTTATTCTCTGTCATTTGGTTTTCTATGTCACTAATTCTTTCTTCTGCCTCATTTATCCTAGCAGTAAGAGCTTCCATTTTTGATTGCACCTCATTAATTGCTTTTTTGATTTCAACTTGGTTAGATTTTAGTTCTTTTATTTCTCCAGAAAGGGCTTTTATCTCTCCAGAGAGCATTTCTCTAATATCTTCTATGCCTTTTTTTGAGCCCGGCTAGAATCTTGAGAATCGTCATTCTGAACTCTAGATCTGTCATATTACCAATGTCTGTATTGATTAGGTCCCCAGGCTTCAGTACTGCCTCTTGCTCTTTTTGTTGTGGTGAGTTTTTCCACCTTGTCATTTTGTCCAGATAAGATTTGCTTTCTCCTCCTCTGGAATTCCGCTGTTTTCCTTGGTGAGTGAAGTTGTTCTTGGCGGGGTTTCTTGTTGATCTTCTTGAGGAGGGGCCTTTTGTACTGATTTGCAAGTGTCTTTTCCAGAGGCGGAGTTGTACTGCCCTTACCAGGGGCCAGGCTGAGTAATCCGCTGGGGTTCACTTTTGGGAGCTTTTGTTCCCTGAGCGCTTTCCGTAGAGTTCTGGAGGCCAGGAATAAAGATGGCGGCTGCCAGTCTCCCGCCTGGAGGAGCCGAGAGCTCGGGGTCCACTTCTCAGTGCGCCCTCAGAGAAAAATGCCCAACCGTCTCCCTGGCCTCTGGCTGCTCTTGGGGGAAAGTGCTCAATCGCTTGCACTTGCAGAAAAGTGCCCAGTCGCTTCCGGCTCCATGGCCTCAGGCCGCGCTCCGAGCTCACCCAGCCTGCGACCGGTTCAAGGTAACCCTGAGCTGAGAGCTCACTCCTCAGCTTTGTTGCTGCTGCTGGCTTCCCTGCTCTAATACCTGCGAGCTCTGTGACACTCAGACACCCCCGGACCTGTGACCCCGTGGGACCTGGGGTTACGCTGCCCCCGCGTGGGCTTTCCCCTGGTTTAGCCTCTGGAGAGATGTCCCTCAGTGGAACAGACTTTTAAAAGTCCTGATTTTGTGCTCTGTTGCTCCTGCTCGCTGGGAGCCGGCCCCTTCCCCCGCGGTCTATCTTCCCATCGCTTTGGATTCACTTCTCCGCAGGACTTACCTTTCAGAAAGTGACTGATTTTCTGTTTCTAGAATTGTTGCTCTTCTTCTCTTCGATCTCCTGTTGGATTTTTAGGTGTTCGCAATGGTTAGATAAGCTGTCTAGCTGATCTCCTGCTACCTGATGTCATCTCAGCCTTCTACTTCTTCGCCATCTTGACTCGCCCCTAGGTCATGCTTTTTAAGATGAATTACTGTCTAGTTCTTAAAGGGTTGGCTCTTCCTACCATTCAGATGTGTTCCTGTCCCCTTTACAGCTGGGGAGGAAGGGCCACTGCCCTCTCGAGTCTCCCCTCCTCACTGGAAAGGGTCTGCGGCCAGGGTTTTATGGAGGAGCAGGCCTGAATGGGAAAGCCTAGGAGATGGGGAGGGACCCCAGGGAACCTCCTTTTCCCACAACCCAAGCAAGCCTCTGGGCATCCAGGCATTTAGTGCTTGAAGCCCAGACCCTGGGCACTTTTCAAAGGTTTGCTTGAACCTCTGCGGCTTAGAGAGAGCCAGTCCTCTTAGAATCGTATCCTGCTATGTCTGGAAATAGTAACAGGTTATTAAAGCATGTGGGAGGCCAGGAGCCACAGAATGGAGAGTGGTCGACAGTCCCTGAATGAAATCGCCTTGTCAGACGGACGTGAATCCTACCTGAGCCCACAGAAACAGTAGACCCTGATCTTGTGGTTCTTTTGCATGGATGGTTGGGACGGACCTGGGTTTTTACACACCATTTATTCTTCTCCACGATAATTTCGGGGCTGAACCTGGCTTTTGGAATTGAGTTTTCAAGAATGGGGACAAAGGCAGATTCTGCCGTAATCGGCATGTGTGTTCGCAGGGGGACAGGCCATGTGCGGTTTTCTCTGGTATTGAAAGCTGTTCACAGGACCCCGTTGGTGTTTCCTTTGTGTTTTTCTCAGCTCTGAACAAGGGACTCTCAAAGTTTAGTTTCCACTAACTACTTTGAAGTCCATAATATCTTCAAGCAATATTTTTATCAGAGTATTCTCAAGATCCTAGAATTTTTATACTTATCTTTATGTAAATCTGAGATTTATAATCCACTATAATGAGAAGCCTCAGATACCTTCAATTTCTGTTGATTTTCACAAAAGTATTTTTAATATTGGGTTTCTAAAATGCAGATAAATTTGTACAATCAGCAAAAATGATACATTTGCTTTGAAATATCCATTAGAGATTTCCTTTTCCTTTATGTTACTCTGGACAGTGTCCCCATCTTGGGGACAATCCCTTGGCTTTTTTCTTCTCCCTTTTTTTCACTATTTTGTGGACTTACCCCACTTTTGGAAGCAGAGAGGGCAAAGAGATGGTAGATTTACTGGATTAAGATGGACCTTCAGAAGGTTAATGTCCTGGAAGATGAGGGCAAGGTGACTTAGGTTTGGTGTCCCATGCTTAGAATGGACACAAAAGATAGACTGTTGATTTGAACAGGAAGACCCCATCTGAGATTTCTAAAACTTACTCTCAAGCCATGAACACCTCATGATGCTGTGAGGGTGGTAAAGGGGGAGTCTGTGTGTTTGTAAATGTGACTTTAATCGAAAGAGGCATCCACAGTTGATTGCATGAATGATTCTTAAACTACTAATCCAAAGGAAAACTCCTGGGCTTTACAATTTCTTAGTTTAATTGGCAAATATTATATAAAATACAGAAATGATTTAGGGTTGGAGAAGGATTATTAGCTGTCTTTATAGGATGAAATGAAGCAAGTAACTAGCAATTTGGGGTGGAGGAAAGGTTTGGAGAGAGGAGACAACCCTTTAGAGCAGTAAAATCACTCTGGTAAATATGCTTTGTCAAAAATACATGAAATCAGATACTTAACTTGAGAAATAGAAATCATGTTTCCATTCTTTTCTTTCTTATTTATTTATTTATTTATTTATTTATTTATTTATTATTTTCAGCATAACAGTATTCAGTATTTTTCACCACACCCAGTGCTCCATGCAATCTGTGCCCTCTATAATACCCACCACCTGGTACCCCAACTCCCACCCCCCCCCC
>NW_026741305.1:0-5468 GCF_022355385.1 Mustela nigripes
AGACCAGCCAATAACCCATCCTTGTGGTTCCTACATAATCTCATTTTATAGTCCATTATGGTCAATCCAGTGTTCTTCCCACCACCCTGTAGAGCTTATTACTGGGAATTCTTCTGGCATCAGAATACTATAGTCTGACATTCTGTTCTCTTGCCTCATGGCCCTGTCCTTCCAGCTTATATGTCTCTTAATTTTTCTACTCACATCATTCACCTTCCTCCTCTTGCCTATCCAGCAAGGCCTTGTTATTCCTTTCCTCACTGATCGCCACCAGTCCAGCATAGGAAATAGAGTCGATGGTACTGTAATAGTGTTATCTGGTGACATGTGGTAGCTGCAGTTGTGGTGAGCACAGCACAGCATAGAGTTGCATACCTGACACTAATGTGATACTGCATCAGCCATTCTTCAATTAAAAACAAAAGAAAACAGGATCCAGTACAAGTGGACCCCATCTAAACTCCTGCCCTCCATACTGTCTGGCAAAATCTTGTCTCTCTGCCTTTTTTTTTTAAGACATGCCTTTCTATATGTAACTGATTACTGTTGGATTAAATCTCCCATGTCAAAACTGAGTCTACTGGTGCCACATGAAATTCAGCCCCAGCCCTACCCGGAAATCATTATTCATTCCACAAATACTTATCTAAGACCTACTAATGTGAGCAAAATAAATGGAGTTAGGTCAATATTTCCTTAGTACATTCTTTCCCCAGATTCTCAGACCTAATTTATTTTACCTTATTTTTAATTTCATTTGAGAGAGAGAGCAGAAGCACAATCAGGGGTACTGGCAGAAGTAGAGGGAGAAGCAGTTTTCTGCCAAGCAAGGAGCAGGACTCAATCCCAGGACACCGTGGCCATCACCTGAACCGAAGGCAGATTCTAAACTGACCGAGACACCCAGGTGGCCCTCAGATCTATTTCAAATTTCCTTTACTTTCTTCAAACTTAGGCCATCTTCGCATCCAGCACATCCAGCACATCCAACACAGCTCGCAGAGGAACAAGAAAGCAGTGATAGAGCTTCTCACAAAACAAAACAAAATGAAATCCTTCCAAAAAAATATCCCCATTCTTCTTTTCCTCTTCCTTCCTGTTATATGGAAAGAGGTTTCCTTCCCAGTCTCAAAGGAAATATATTTTCTGAAATGTCTTTATGGAGATAGAGCTAAGTTCTTGTCTTGATGGACTAATCTACCCTTGTCAGGTCTCCTTCTGACTCCTCCCTGTCCTTATGAGGCACCCAACATCTCTTTGAAAATGATTTTTACTACAGAAATGTTTAAACATGTCCAAGAGCACATAGAACAATATAACTTCCCACATATCCATTACCAAACTTGTTCTGTTATCATTGGGTGGGTGTGATACACTGTGATTAAAGTGCAAAATCCCCTTTAAAACACCTTGCCATCCATCTCTGAGACATATGCTATGTGTCCACGTCGAAGCTCTCACGTTTCTTTGGTATTTATCACCTGTGCTACACACTTATTCAAAACAGATGTATGCAGCATTTGTGATGAAAAGGCACTGGGCTTTGAGGCTTTGGCAATTAATTTTGCTCTGCCTTAAAGTCAACCCTGACGAGCAATTGGAGTGAATTCCTCAACCACACAGAAGTAATCTTAATTCAGGGAAGAATATCACTGTCCCTTAATCACTCGGTAACTGTAATATTCCAAAAGCATAGAAGAACACCGTCTATGTTTTTGAAGGCTTGACATTGTGTGTTTTCAAATATTTAGAAGAAAAAATTTGTCATGTTACTTTTCAAATAAACTACTGTGTTTCCCCTATAATGGAGTAGATAAAATACTCCCCTCTTTCCCAAAATGCCATTAAAAATAAAAAATTAGATGAAAACTGCTCAATATCATTAACCATCAGGAAAATGCAAATCAAAATCAATATTTACTAAAACTTCACACCTACAATGATGGCTAAAATCAAAAAGAATACAAATGTTGGTGGGAATGAAAAATGGTACAGGTATTTTGGAAAACAGTGTGGCAGTTGATCAAAAAGTTAAACATAGGGCGCCTGGGTGGCTCAGTGGGTTAAGCCGCTGCCTTTGGCTCAGGTCATGATCTCGGGGTCCTGGGTTCGAGTCCTGTATCCGGCTCTCTGCTCTGCAGGGAGCCTGCTTCCTCCTCTCCCTCTCTCTGCCTGCCTCTCTGCCTACTTGCGATCTCTGTCTGTCAAATAAATAAAATCTTTAAAAAAATAAAAGTTAAACATAGAGTTAACATAAGATCCAGCAGTTCCACTTCTTGGTATATACTCCCCAGAAATGAAAACATAAGTCTACACGAAAATGTGTAAACAAATGTTTATACCTATCTTATTAAAAGATCAAAAGATGAGAACAATTCAAATAACCATCAACTGATAAATGGCTGAATTAAATACACATATTCCTATGATATAGTATTTTTTGGAATAAAAAAGACCAATCCATGCCACAACAAGGATGAACCTTGAAAACACGTTAAATGAAAGAAGCCAGTCCCTAATGGCCACATATGACTCCATTCACATGAAATGTCCAGAATAAGAAAATCTAGAACCAGAAAGTAGTACATCTTAGAGGTGGAGGGAGAAGGGGGGAGGAGAATAATAGCAAAAGGTTGCAGATTTGTTTCTTTTAAGTCATGACAACATTTGAAATTGTAGTGATGTATATACTGAAAATCAAGGAATTATACATGTTAAATAGGTGAATTGTATGGTATGTGAGCTGTATTTCAATAAAGCTGTTAAAACAAGTAAAGGATTTAAAAATAAGTGCTTAAGGATGACAAGAAGGGGAGCATAAAGAACAAAAGCTGTCAACACATTTTTGGAAAATGGAAATCTGGTGGAGGAGTGGAAACTGACTTGCAGAGCAAACAAAGTGCTGGCAAATCGTTCACAGTGCAAAACCTAGAAGACATGCAACCTGATGGCACTAGAGAAAAAAAGAGATTAGGGATTCCATGTTAGTAAAGATGTTGAATTATTGTTCTTTGTTGTTTGTTTTATATTGCATATAATTTCTAAAATCATTTTTTTTTTTTTAGTGGGGGTGCCCTTTGCCAGTTTTGTAAAACCTTTTTGAAATATTAGCATGTTTCAAATGTGTAGAGAGGATCCCAGGTTTCTTGCATTGGACAGAACTTGAGACAACTGTTTTAAAGTTAGCATTGCACACACCTGATGGTCTGAAAACATACTGTGTGTGATTTCTATTTTATATTTGTTAAGGTGTGTTTCGTGTCCTTGAATATGGTCCATCTTAGTGAAAGTTTCATGTGAGCTTTAGAAGTATGTGTATTCTGTGGTTGGATGAGGTATTCTATAAATGTCAATTAGAGCAAGTTGATTGAGGATGTTGTTTGGGGCAACTATATCTTTACTGGTTTTCTGCCTTCTGAATCTGCCCATTTCTGATAAGGGCTGTTGAAATTTCCAAGAATAACAGTGGATTCATCCATTTTTTCTTGCAATTATAGTGGTTTTTGCCTCACAGATTTTGACCCTATGTTTTACATGTGTACCTGTTAAGGAGTGTTCTGTCTTCTTGGAGAATTGACCCCTTTGTTGTTATGTAATGCTCTTCTTTACCTATGATAATTTTCCTGTTGTGAAGTTTGCTTTGTCCAAAATAATAGAGTTACTTCTATTTTCTTTTCATTAGTGTTAGCATGGTACATTTTTCTCTGTCTCTCTTTTTTTAATCTATCTGTATCTTTATATTTAAAGTGAGTATTTCATAGGTCTTCAATTGGGTCTTGTTTTTTTATGTGCTGTGACAGTCTCTTTTAATTGGTGAATTTAGACCACTTCCATTTAGTGATTTTTAAATATAGTTAGATTAATATCTCTACCTTGTCCATTCTATTTGTTATTCATTATGCCTATCCTTCCCCTCTTTTTCTGTTTTCTTTTCTGGTTTTAAAAAAAGCATTATATATAATTCTATTTTCTTACTTCGTTAGTCTATCAATTATTCTGTTTAAAAATATTTTAGTGTTTGTTCTAGAGTTCATAATATATATTTACAAGTACTCTAAATTCCCTTTCATGTAATGTTATATCACTTCATAGATAGTGCAGGAGTGTCCAATTCCTCCTGTCCCTTGTACCACTGATGTCATTCATTTCACTTATCCATGTACTATACTCACTGAACACATTATCATTATTGTTATTATTAGGTCAACTGAGAATAAGATGAATGAATGTTTTATTTGACCCTCATTCATTCCTTCTCTTCCTTTCCTTTATGTATATCTGAGTTATTTTCCTTCTCACCAAAGAACTACTTTTAACATTTACGTAGGGCAGGACTGTTGCTGATGAATTCCCTGTTTTTATTTGTCTAAGTTATTATTTCTGTTTTACTTTTGCAGGATAATATCACTAGATATGAAATTTTGGATTGGTGGTTTTTTCTTTCAACAGTAAACATTCTAATCTCTTACTTTCATGGCTTATGATAATAGGTCATAATTCTTATTTTTTTTCCTCTAAGGTAGGGTTTCTATTTCCCTCTGGATTCCTTCGAAATTTTACCTTTTGTTTTCCTATCACTTGAATATGATATGTCCAGGTATAGACTTTTAAAATATTTCCCTACTTGATGTACTCTGAACTTCCACAATGTATCGCTAACCTTTTATTAATTTTGGAAACTCCTTGGCCATTATTACTTCAAGCATTTTTTTTTCTGTTCTTTCTTCTTCTGGTATTCTAATTATATATCTGTTGTACATTTTGAAACACAGTTCTTGGATATTCTAGATTTTAGCACTAAGAAAATTCTTTTTCTCTTTGTATTTCAGTTTGGAATGTTTCTACTGACATATATGCAAACTCACATATTCTTTCCTTGCTTGTATGGACCTACCGATGAGTCAATCAAAGTCATTTTTCATTTGCCATACTGCTTTTGTTTTCTAACATTTCCTTTTGATTCTTTCATAGAATTCCCTCTCTTGGCTTCCTCTGTTTTTGTATGTTTTCTACCTTTTCCACTAGAGACCTTAACATAATAATCATGGTTATTTTAGATTCCATGTATGAGAACTGTGAAATTTGTCATATCTGAATGTGCGCCTGATGCTTGGTTTGTCTGACAAGTTTGCTTTTTCTTGCCTTTAGCATGCCTTGTGAGGTTTCTTTGAAAGCCAAACATGATGTATTGGGTAATCAGAACTGAAATAAAGAGACCTTTAATGTGAAGTCTTATGTTAGTCGGGTTAGGTGTTGGGGTATGTTTAATATTTACTGTAACTATGTATATCAGGGGCTGCAATTTCCTTTAGTGTCCTTGTTTTTGTCTGTCCTAGTGTCTTTAGGTTTCCCTAAATTTCCCTAAATAGAAACTATACCTTGCAGCTCTGTTTAGCTATGATCCTGTTCCTATACCAGAGCCATTAATACTGTAGCAAGGTGTCAAGGGAGGGGATATGATTAATCAT
>NW_026741306.1:0-5463 GCF_022355385.1 Mustela nigripes
AGTTTCTAATATTTTGTTATTTCTGCATTCGGCCAGAGTCATCTCTGTGGTTATTGGCAATAGCCTTGATGAGTGTACATGACACTCAGGGTGTGTGTGGACCTGAACAGAGGCCAGCTGACATCAGTGCTCAAAGTGAAGAATGTGTAACATATGTGCTTATGTTTATGTGGGTGGAGGTGGGATTCTAGGCAACAGACATTTGGGGTGCCCAGGAGCCTCTGATGGTGTGGACATTACCAACGACAACTCTGGCTGGATAGTAGGTAGTATTCCCTGGTTAGTGTAGAGACCCAATAGAAAAAGTATTGAAGACAACTAAAGAGTGAAAATGTCAACAGGTAATGTGGGTGCTGTTGAGTGTTTCCAGTATTGAGCACAGCATGTGGACTCTACCATCATGACCCCAGGAAGAGTCACAGATGCAGGTGGGTTTCAAGTCAGGACATGGGTTAACAACAGAACATTCAATGACAGGGGCACACCTCATGGCAATCAGTATAACACAACTTTGTAAGGTGATTCTCGCCAGGTTTACACACTTCACAGCACTCACCAAAGCACATACCCTCCCCAATGTCCATAACCCCACCCCCCTTCTCCCAAACCCCCTCCCCCCAGCAACTCTCAGTTTGTTTTGTGAGATTAAGAGTCACTTATGGTTTGTCTCCCTCCCAATCCCATCTTGTTTCATTGATTCTCCTCCTACCCACTTAAGCCCCCATGTTGCTTCACCACTTCCTCATATCAGGGAGATCATATGATAGTTGTCTTTCTCTGCTTGACTTATTTCGCTAAGCATGATACGCTCTAGTTCCATCCATGTTGTAGCAAATAGCAAGATTTCATTTCTTTTGATGGCTGCATAGTATTCCATTGTGTATATAAACACCACATCTTCTTGATCCATTCATCTGTTGATGGACATCTAGGTTCTTTCCATAGTTTGGCTATTGTGGACATTGCTGCTATAAACATTCAGGTGCACGTGCCCCTTTGGATCACTACGTTTGTATCTTTAGAGCAAATACCCAGTAGTGCAATTGCTGGGTCATAGGGCAGTTCAATTTTCAATATTTTGAGGAAACTCCATGCTGTTTTCCAGAGTAGTTACACCAGCTTGCATTCCCACCAACAGTGTAGGAGGGTTCCCCTTTCTCCGCATCCTCGCCAGCATTTGTCTTTTCCTGACTTGTTGATTTTAGCCTTTCTGACTGGCCCAGCACCATTTATTGAAGAGACTGTTTCCCTTCCGCCCCCCTGGATATCTTTTCCTGGTCTGTTGAAGTTTATTTGATCGTAGAGTTGCAGGTCCATTACTGAGCTCTCTATTCTGTTCCATTGGTCTATGTTTCTGTGTTTGTGCCAGTACCATGATCTCTTTGTGACAATAAGTTTGTAGTATATCTTGAAATCAGGAAACATGATGCCTCCAGCTTGGTTTTTCTTTTCAATGTTTCCTTAGCAATTTAGGGTGTTGTCTGATTCCATACATACAAGTTTTTGGGATTTTTTGTTCCAGCACAAAGTAATGAAAAATGTTCCATGCTCATGGATTGGAAGAATAAACATTGTTAAAATATCTATACTGCCCGGAGCAATCTGTACTTTCAGTGCCATCCCAATGAAAATTTAACCGGCATTTTTCAATACAAGGACTTTGAATGACACACTTGATCAGACTGATTTATTATATTATGTTTTAAATTATTTTAATTCAAATTCAGTTCAGTTAACACACAGGGCTTTACTGGTTTCAGAGGTAGATTTAGTGATTCATTGGTTGCATATAACACCGAGTGCTCATTCCATCAAGTGCCCTCCTTAATGTCCATCAGCCAGTTACCCCATCCCCCATAGCCACCTCTAGTTTAAACACAAAATTTTTACTATACTTTCAGGATTTGGATTAGGGAATGTCCATCCTAGAATTATAGCTTTATTTATTTATTTTCTCACAACATTATCTGCTTAAATTCTTTTTTTTTTTTGCTTAAATTCTTTTTAAAATTATGTTCAATTAGCTACCAAATAGTTCATTAGTTTTTTTTACATCATTAATTTTTTTTAAAGATTTATTTATTTGACAGAGAGATCACAAGTAGACAGAGAGGCAGGTAGAGAGAGAGAAGCAGGCTCCCTGCTGTGCAGAGAGCCGGACATGTGACTCGATCCCAGGACCCCAAGATCATGACCTGAGCCGAAGGCAGCGGCTTAACCCATTGAGTCACCCAGGCGCCCTACATCATTAATATTTAATATAGTGTTCAACAATTAATTATTTGTGTATAACTGCCACTTCTCCTCCCAGCATGTGCCCTCCTTATCTCCCATACCCAAGTTACCACATCCCCTGACCCTACCCCTCCAAAACCACGTTTGTTTCACAGAGAAACATATTGATTTCTGGTTTTATTTATTTATTTAATTTTAAGATTTTATTTATTTATTTGACAGACAGAGATCACAAGTAGGCAGAGAGACAGACAGAGACAGGGAGGGAAGCAGACACCCCACTGAGCAGAGAGCCTGATGTGGGGCTCAATCCCAGGACCCTGAGATCATGAACTGAGCCAAAGGCAGAGGCTTAACCCAAGGAGCCACCCAGACACCCCTCTGGTTTTATTTATTTGGGGCTTTCTCTTATCTTTTTGATAAATCTAGGCAGAGGTTTCTAAATTTTATTTTATTTTTTTCCAAAGAACTAGACCTTGGTTTTTAAAATCTGTCCTGTCATTTTTTGGTTTTTATAGTATTTATTTCTGCTCTAGTCTTTAGTATTTCCTTCCTTCTTCTGTATTTAGTCATTGTACATTCTCTAGCTCCTTTAGATGTAATGTTAGGTGGTGTCTTTTAGATTTTTCTTGCTTCTTGAGGTCTTCTTGTATTCTGTGTATTTCTGTCTTAGGACCAACCTTGCTAATTAAGTAAAAGTGATGAAAGTTTTATACTTTTGTGTGAATTTGTGTGGGTGAGTGTGTTTAATGTTCAGTCTCCACATCCACAACACACCTGGTGGGGTTTCACTGCTTTCTGATGTTGTCACTAACATTGATGCTCTGAGATTTGTTTAAGACAGTGACGCCCTCTTCCAAAGACCCTTTCTTCTTTTACTTTGGATTGTTGATATCTCTGTGCCCTCATGTGCAGCATGCACTTTATGCTCCTTAATCAAGTTTTCACATTGAGCTGGGTGAACTGTGATGCATACTGAGTGCCTCTGGGTTTCCTGTAAAGCTCAGTTGATGAGCTTCAGGATATTTGTGATTCATTGGTATTTAGTGACAGGAATAAACAACGTGAATGACTTTGTATTTTGTGCATTTTAGTATAATTGTTTTCCCATTAGAATACATTTTTGAAGTCAGATAGTGAAGAGGTAAGCACAGAATCATGTGTGCAGAGAGGGCCCTGAGAGAAAATGTTCTCTGGAGAAGAATTGCCATATCCTGACAGGAAACTTGCCCATAACCTCCATCTGCATCTTCTCCTGGGCTTAAAGACAGAATTGGTGAGGAGTGTGCACCCTCTGGTGGTCCCTATCCTCTCCTACAGTGAGGTTTCTGTCTGGGCTCACATTGATGTCCCTTCACTCTGTCATTGCACAGTAATACATGGCTGTGTCCTCAGCTCTCAGGCTGTTCATCTACAGAAACAGTATATTCTTGCCATTGTCTCTGGAGATGCTGAATCGGCCCTTCACAGAGTCAGTGTAGCTTTTGCTACTTCCATCATAGCTAATCCATGTGACCCACTGTGGCCCTTCCCTGGAGCCTGGAGGACTCAGCTCACGTGTTAACTCCTGAAGGTGAATCCAGAGGCGGCACAGGAGAGTCTCAGGAGCCCCCCACTTTACCAGGTCTCCCCCAGACTCCTCGAGTTACACCTCACACTTGACACCTGAGGACACAAGACATTCTGGTTAGGAAATTGTTGCAGACCCACTGTTTCTCCCACTCATATTCACCCTCACACTCAAGGTCTTTTGTTCACCATGAATTACATTTTAAAAGAGCAACAATGAGGAGGAGTCAAGATGGCGGAGAAGTAGCAGGCTGAGACTACTTCAGCTAGCCTGAGATCAGCTAGATAGCTTATCTAAAGATTGCAAACACCTACAAATCCATCGGCAGATCGAAGAGAAGAAGAACAGCAATTATGGAAACAGAAAAACAACCACTTTCTGAAAGGTAGGACTGGCGGAGAAGTGAATCCAAAGCGACGGGAAGATAGACCCCGGGGGAGGGGCCAGCTCCCGGCAAGTGGCGGAGAAATGGAGCACAAAATCAGGACTTTTAAAACTCTGTTCCGCTGAGGGACATTGCTCCAGAGGCTAAACTGGGGCAAAGCCCACGCGGGGTTAGCGTGGCCTCAGGTCCCGCAGGGTCACAGAAGGATCGGGGGTGTCTGAGTGTCGCAGAGCTTGCGGGTATTGGAACGGGAAAGCCAGCTACAGAGACAGAGCCGACACTAAGCTCGCAGCTCTGGGTGACCTTGAACCGGTCGCAGGCTCGGTGAGCTCGGAGCGCGGCCGGAGGTCAGGCAGATGGGAGTAACAGGGCGCTGTTCTCTGAGGGCGCACTGAGGAGTGGGGCCCAGGGATCTCGGCTCCTCCGGGCTGGAGACCAGGAGGCCACCATTTTCATTCCTGTCCTCCAGAACTCTAGGAAAGCGCTCAGGGAACAAAAGCTCCTGAAAGCAAACCTGAGCGGATTACTCAGCCCAGCCATTGGTAAGTGTGGTGCAATTCCGCCTGAGGCAAAGACACTTGAGAATCACTACAACAGGCCCCTCCCCCAGAATATCAACAAGAAATCCAGCCAAGACCAAGTTCACCTACCAAGGAGTGCGGTTTCAATACCAAGGTGAGCAGCAGAATTCCAGAGGAGGAGAAAGCAAAGCATGGAACTCATGGCTTTCTCCCTGTGATTTTTTTTTTTTTTTTTTTAGTCCTGCAGTTAATTTAATTTTTTTCTTTTTCATTTTTTTTTCTTTCGTTATTCTCGCGTTTGGGTAATATTTTTTTTTAATTTTTACCCTTTTCTTTTTTAACGTTTTTTAAATAGTTTATCTAATATATATATATTTTTCTTTTTTATATTTTTCTTTATTTGTTTTCTTTTTTTAAAAAATTCTTTTCTTTTCCTTTTCTCTTTTTTTTCTTTCTTCCTTTTTGAACCTCTTTTTATCCCCTTTCTCCCGCCTCACGATTTGGGATCTCTTCTGATTGGTTAAAGCATATTTTCCTGGAGTTGTTGCCACCCTTTTAGTATTTTACTTGCTCCTTCATATACCCTTATCTGGGAAAATGACAAGACGGAAAAACTCAACACACACACACAAAAGAACAAGAGGCAGTACCAAAAGCTAGGGACCTAATCAATGCAGACATTGGTAATATGTCAGATCTAGAGTTCAGAATGACAATTCTCAAGGTTCTAGCTGGGCTCGAAAAAGGCATGG
>NW_026741307.1:0-5463 GCF_022355385.1 Mustela nigripes
TGAAACAGTCATTAAAAATCTCCAAACAAACAAAAGCCCAGGGCCAGACGGCTTCCCGGGGGATTTCTACCAAACATTTAAAGAAGAACTAATTCCTATTCTCCTAAAACTGTTCCAAAAAATAGAAATGGAAGGAAAACTTCCAAACTCATTTTATGAGGCCAGCATCACCTTGATCCCAAAACCAGACAAGGATCCCACCAAAAAAGAGAGCTATATTCTTTTGTTCATCAATATCCTTGATGAACACAGATGCGAAAATGCAGCTGGGATTTTATCAGCTTTTTGGAGAATGTGTTTCTGAGCCTCTGCTTCCTCATCTGTAAAATAAGTGCTTTAAAATCTGAAAGATGCCTTTCAGCTCTAGTATCCTATGTTCTTATTAAACTCCACACTGTTCCATAATGTATCCAGTGTACTTGGCATCCACGTGTTGACCTTCTCTGTATTTCTCATGGCATCCAGCAGAAAATGGAACTCATAAAGTGCACAGTAATTGTGTGTTGTTTATAGATGATGGTTGTGGTCATGAAATCTCTATCTCGGGACGTTGAGGAATCCTAAAGAAAATATGCTTTGAGCATTTCCCTATGCCCATGGTAGAAGAAGATGAGAAAGGTATGCTTAGACTCTCAGCAAACTTTTGAAATGCATTTATTTAAAAGATCGAGATCAGTTTAAAACTTTAATACTTTCCAAAGGAAATAGTTTTCTGAAAGTAATAGGACAACTGTTTCACATGAGAGAAAGAGAAAGGGATACAAGAAGAAAAATAGTAGAAAAAAAGATGGAAGTACTTGCAAAACCTTGAAATCCTATCACACCTTGGTACTCAGGCTCTGGAAGCACTTCTTCCCCTTTGACTGTGGTTCATACACGGGACTGAAATACCTTGTGACCTCACTCAAGAGGCAGGATGAGGGTGTGAGGATCTTAGCTGCTGCATGGTTGGTGTGAGGGCTGGAGAAGAACCCTTGAGGCTTTCTGTGCTTTGCTAGAGGAAAGGAGAATCACTTTGTAATGTTTATTATTATTTTTTTTTACCATGGGATTATTTCTACCATCGAATCTAAATCCTTCTTGTTGTATCTACACTTGATTGCATCATGGTTACATCTTTTAGCCAGTGATAAGTTGGAGAACCAGTTAAGAGAGTAAATTCTGATGGGTACCTCATTCTTATACATTTTTAGCATAGTATTTTATATTCAGGTTGGCACCCCTCTACACACATATATATCTCAAGGTCTCTCAGGGAGTTAATTCTTATTATCCATACAGGGAAACTGGACACTGAGAAGGGGAACCCTAGGCTGAATCAAGAAAGTCTGTGAATCATAGGGCTTAGTTCTGCTGCTCAAAAACAGAAAGCCTTTTTTCTATAAGTATCCTCTGGGGCACAATCTGTCATGTGGTGAAAGGAAAGAAGACAAAGAACCAACTCCATGCAGGACTCATACACTGGGACACCCACAAGGGAATACTAACAAATTAGCTGTCACCACCACCTCTCTTCTTCTGATCTCCTACCAACCCGGGCTGACTTGAGTCTGAGAAAAACCTCATTTATGTTGAGATGTTAAAACAAAACAAAACTCCGGGAATGGCTGAACCAGATGAACACCAACAAGGACAATGGTAGGACTGTGGACCATTCAGTATATGACAATTAAGTGTGACTATTTTTTTAATCGCCACATTTCTACACAACTAAGATGGTAAGTTGATTGCACTGATATCTCCAGTTTTTTTTGTTTTTTTTTTTTTTTTATACTATAACCGCTGTGAGCAAGATGTTCTAAGTGACCCCTTCTTTCTGTGTGACTTGCTTTGGCCAATGGGAGTTAACAAACAAGACCCAAGCAGAGTCTTGAAAATGCTTGTGAACTAGAGCTTGCTTTCCAGCCCCACTTGTTCTTGGGCCATGAATATTAGGATAAGCCTCAGCTGACTGGCTGGAGAAATGTGAGAAGTGTATGGAGGAAGGCTAAGTTTTCTCAGCAGGGGCATCCTAGACTAGCCAGTGTCCTTGAGATCTGTAGATGATAACTCCATGAGTGAGTCCAAGGAAGGTTTCTGAGTCTGGCTCAAATCAATAGAACTGTCCACTCAGATTGCAGAGACATCACAAATAGTAAATGTTTATTGCTTCGAGCCACTGGGTTTTGGTGTGGTGTGTTTAGAATAGGTGATTTATAAAGCTTCTGATAACAGTGAGTTAATTTTGGGGAGAAATATTAGGAAAGTATGAACAAATGCTAGCAAGACAGCTGCCTCAGTTATCTCTGTGAGAGAAGGAAATATGGCATTGTGCTATTAGAGAAAACATCTCCTCTTGCTTCCCTACTGTTGGTCTATCCCCCACCTTCCAGACAGCATATCTGGGAAACTCATATTTCAGTTTGTGTGTGTTTCAAGGTACTCATGGTCAGAGGTATGGTGAGTGTTCAAGTATGCATACTTCCACTCATGCTGTGGGTTCAACCTAAAGGGATCTAAAATTGGATCTGAGAATTTAGCCAGGCCTGTCAGGTCCCTTTGATCTTATTTTCTGTGTTTATGAACTTCATGCCCTATTTCAGATAAAGCAGCAAGTATTTGGCACTTTTCCTGACCATTCATAGGGACCAAGCCCAGGACAGCCAGTGGCAAGCTTTTATAAGGGAAATCAAATAGGCTGGAGAGCAGGGTGGTTAAGGGAAAAGGGAAGAAGAACATGGGTAAGATAACAAAGAAAAGTTTATATTTCTGCTATCTGGAGAATCAAATCCTTTTCTAACAATCTCTAAGTGGAATGCATTTGTTCATTTGCCAGAAAATCTCTCCACAGATTAAAGCCTTAGCTGGATGGTGATGTGGGGTGTGTCCCAACTATCCTTCTGACGCAGGGCATACCTTTGTTAATATCCTAGAGATACTGATGAGAACACCTCTTTCTTGGCCTCGTATTCCTTTTACTGCATCCAGTGCCAATGTAGTAGATAACAAAAATGGTCATCATTCTTTGCACTTCACTCCCATCAAATGGTGGAATGTACTTTCCATTCCTTTAAGTTAGGATAAGCCAGGTGACTTCTTCAATTGATAAGATATTAGCAAATGTGTTATAAGCAGAGGCTGGAAAAACCTTACATATATGAGTTTGCCTTCTCCCTGTCTTGGAATCCAAAGCCACCATAAAAACAAACCTCCAAATAACAAGGGTTATTCTGATGGAAGGAGAGAGACAAATAGCACAATTTTCATTGCACCAAATGGTCAGCCAAACTCCAGAAACAGACTAACGGATGAAAGAAACTAAGCTAACAGCTGACTGAAAATCCATAGTAAACTCAGCTCAGACCAGCAAAAAAAAAAAAAAAAAAATACCTAGCTGAGTTTAACCTAAATTGCTGAGTTATAACTTAGTTAAATAAGTTTAACTAAATTTATGTTTCATTCTACTGAGTTTGGAGGTGAAAAGCTAACTGAAACAGCTAGCTGACAGTTTTTCCAAGGCAAGAGATTATCACAAAAATTAAACAAAAAGAAGGTAGAATTTCATTTTGAATTGCAGACTGATGTTTATTAAATTTTCAGTATTATTTACTTTAGCATCCTCCAGATGACATTTAGAGTAAGATAAGTACTTGTGAGAGTATTTATAAATATCTTTAGGAAGCTTTCCACTTAAGAATTATTTCTATCATAGATTAGATGATCAGGCTAAACATTAAATGAAAGCTATTGGGGTTGGGGAGGGGATGAAATATGAAAAGGGGGTTAGAAGGAATAAACTAAACAAATATAAAAATATTTATAAAATAAATAAGTCATTTTGTTGTAATGTACAACATGGTTACTGGTTAGTAATGGTGTATGGCATATTTGGAAAGTTTCTAAAAGAGTATATCTTAAAAGATCTCATTATGAGAAAAAATAGTTTTGTAACTATGTATGGTGATGGATGATAACTAGACTTACTGCAATCATCATTTGGTAGTGTATACAAATATCAAATATGTTTGTTGTTTATCTTTGTGTACGGTGTAAGAGAATGGTCGAGTTTCATTCTTCCACATAAAGCTGCCCAGTTTTCCCAGCACCATTTATTGAAGAGACTGTCTTTTTTCCACTGTATATTTTTTCCTGCCTTGTCAAAGATTATTAGCCCATAGAGCTGAAGGTCCATATCTAGGCTTTCTACTCTGTTTCACTGGTCTATGTGTCTGTTTTTATGCCAGTACCATGCTGTCTTGGTGATCACAGCTTTGTAGTAAAGCTTGAAATCAGGTAGCATGATGCCCCCAGTTTTATTTTTGCTTTCAACATTTCCTTAGTGATTTGGGGTCTCTTCTGATTCCATAAAAATTTTTGGATTATTTGCTCCAGCTCTTTGAAGAATACTGGTGGAATTTTGATCGGAATGGCATTAAAAGTATAGATTGCTCTAGGCAGTATAGACATTTTAACAATGTTTATTCTTCCAATCCAAGAGCATGGAAAGGTCTTCCATCTTTTTGTGTCTTCTTCAATTTCTTTCATGAGTGTTCTGTATTTCCTCAAATACAGATCCTTTACCTCTTTGGTTAAGTTTATTCCCAGGAATCTTATGGTTCTTGGTGCTATAGTAAATGGAATCGATTCTCTAATTTCCCTTTCTGTATTTTCATTCTTAGTGTATAAGAAAGCCACTGATTTCTGTGCATTGACTTTGTATCCTGCCATGTTACTGAATTGCTGTATGAGTCCTAGTAGTTTGGGGATGGAGTCTTTTGGGTTTTCCAGATAAAGAATCATGTCATCTGCAAAGAGAGAGAGTTTGACTTCTTCATTGCCAATTTGGATACCTTTTATTTCTCTTTGTTGTCTGATTGTTGTTGCTAGGACTTCTAATATTATGTTGAACAAGAGTGGTGAGAGTGGGCATCCTTGTCGTGTTCCTGATCTCAAGCTTTTTCCCATTGAGGATGATATTTGCTTTGGGTCTTTCATAGAAAGATAAACTCAAAATGGATAAAAGACCTCAAAGTGAGACAGGAATCCATCAGAATCCTAGAGGAGAACATAGGCAGTAATCTCTTCGGTATCAGCCACAGCAACTTCTTTCAAGATATGTCTCCAAAGGCAAAGGAAAAAAAAGCGAAAGTAAACTTTTGGGACTTCATCAAGATAAAAAGCTTCTGCAAAGCAAAGGAAACAGTCAAGAAAACAAAGAGGCAACCCACGGAATGGGAGAAGATATTTGCAAATGAAAGTATAGATAAAAGGTTGATATCGAGGATCTATAAAGAACTCCTCAAACTCAACACACACAAAACAGAAAATTATATAAAAAAATGGGCAGAAGATATGAACAGACACTTCTCCAATGAAGACATACAAATGGCTATCATACACATGAAAAAATGTTCATCATCACTAGCCCTCAGGGAGATTCAAATTAAAAGCACATTGAGATATCACCTTACACCAGTTAGAATG
>NW_026741308.1:0-5460 GCF_022355385.1 Mustela nigripes
TTTGATAAGTAATAATAATAGCCAATGTTCTTAAGTATCTGTGCTGTGCCAATCAATGTGTCTGATTTTTAACGTAAAATATCTTTACTCCAGCAAGGTAGTTACTACTATCTGCATTTTATATGGTGAGAAACACTGGCTCCAGGGGTGCATCGTCCGCTCAATGACACTAGGTGAGGGACAGAACCAAGACTCAACTCCACTTGCATAAGAACCTGAAGCCAGACTCTTCCCAATCCCAGACAACTCCAGTTAGAGAGGAAATCCTCTTAACTGCACCCTCTGGTTCCTGAGCACTGCCCCAAGGGACTTACCTCTGCAAGGAGCTTTGCAGTATAGTGGGAAGGTTCCTGTTTCCATCTTTCTTCTTGGTGGAACAATGTTCTCAGCCAGGGAGAGGAGAGCCATTCTGCATCCTGTGGTCTGAGTCAAGGGATAATTTTAATCATCTAAGAGGAACCCAGCCAGAGTAATTCCTAGACCAGCTGAGTTCACCTCTAAGAATGACCTGGCTCTATTCCACTGCACTCAGTTTTTTTTCCCTGGCAGCCAAAGGTACTGTAAACACAGTCTCTGGACCTTGGAAGTGTTGCAGGATTTTTTCTCTTTGTCAGTGCCCATGGTTCTAGGTCACACCACTTCTAAGAATGAAGAGGTAGACCAGAGTGGTGGTCAGCAAAGCAAACTTTATTGAATGATAGCAGCAAAGTGATAGTGCAAAGCTCCTAAGGAGGGAGGGGACCCAAAGGGGTTGCCACTGGAGTTTCTAAGTCTAGATTTTTTGTGTGTGGAAAAATAAAAATGCCTCTTTATTTTTGGATTGGAGGAATGCACAGTCTCTTGGAAGGCAGCTGGTGTCTGTGACTTGAGGGGTTTTCTTTCTTTCTTTTTTTTTAACATTAAAAAAAATTTTTTAAAGATTAATCATTTATTTGAGAGAGAGAGAGAATGAGAGAGAGCGAGCAAGCATGAGAGGGGAGAAGTCAGAAGGAGAAGCAGATTCCTTGCCAAGCAGGGAGGCTGATGTGGGACTCTATTCTGAGACTCCAGGATCATGATCTGAGCTGAAGGCAGTTGCTTAACCAACTGAGCTACCCAGGTGCCCCTTTCTTTTCTTTTTTTTTTCCATTTATTTTTTATTATGTTATGTTAGTCACCATACAGTACGTCATTAGTTTTTGAAGTAGAGTTCCAAGATTCATTGTTTATGTATAGCACCCAGTGCTCCATGCAGTATGTGCCCTCCTTAATACCCATCACTGGGCTTACCAATCCCTCCACTCCCCTCCCCTTTAAAACCCTCAGTTTGTTTCTGGGAGTCCACAGTCTCTCATGGTCTATCCTCCAATTTTTATGGGCTTATTGGCAGGCTGTTTCAATCTGATTAACCCTTCCTGTGTCTGTCATCTAATCAGATTTTTGTCACCTATCTATCATTTGGGGAAGGGTAGAGAGCTTCTTCCAGGGTGGTGTAAAGCCCTTTTAAGAGTTGTTGCCTCTTAGAGTGGGGACCCCTTGTTCCTGCCTGCTTTCCAAATGTCCTTCATCAGAAGGAATTTCTCCTGGTGCCCACAGCAAATAAGGTGTCTGTGGTGTTGGGAAAGCAGCCCCCAGGGCAACTTGACTCCACTCTACGGGAGAGTCAGCTGGCTTTTCCTATTTTCCTACCCTGAGAGTCAAGAAGACCCCATGAACACAAAATTGCATTCCTTCCTTCTGCCATAAATGTCTTTCTCATGCTTTGTCTATTCTAAAATCCAGTGATGTCATCCATTTGGTTTTAGGCTCATCTGGCTATTGGAAGGCTATAGGTGACTATAACTGGGTCCTTCCCTCCCACCCCACCCCAGCTGATTAGGCCATGATAATATGTCAGCATTTTAGGCTCTGGTTAACTGGTTTTTCCTGAGGGCAGGACTTCTAGAGAAAAAGCTCTGGAATACTAAAAATGGTTCCTTTTCCCTCCCTCTCTGGGAACACGAGGAGGTTTTTCTTTGTTATTCACTCCAGGAGGTGTCTAGATCGAAGAGGCAAATCCCACTAGTGGACTTTTCTCTCATGTGTACTGTGAGAACCTGGTCAAGTTCTTAGGGTAAAATGCAAAAGTCACATCTGTGGTGAGTCCCCTATGAGTGAGTGCCCCAGGAGTTTTTCAGTTTTTTAAAGGTTTTATTTATTAATTTGAGAGAGACAGACAGACAGACAGACAGAGAAAGTGGGAGTGGAGAGAGGAAAAGGGGGGAGGGAGAAAGAATCTGAAGCCAACTCTACTCCAAGTGAGGACCCCAGGTGGGGGTGGGCTCAATCCCAGGACAGGGAGATCTTGACCTGAGCTCAAATGGAGAGTCAGATGCTTCACTGACTTAGCCACATAGGCACCCCTCCCCTGGAACTTTTAACTCTCAGAGTTGTCCACACTGAGCCACCCGCAGCTCACCAGTTCACAGTCAGGTTATCCTGGCCCAGCACTGGCTCCATGCACTGAGGTCTGCCCTTGTTGAGCCTTGGTTCTGGTAAGACATTACTCCCTGTATTCAATTGTCTCTCCAATCTTAGGGGCAAGGGTTTGCCCTGTGCTAGCCTCTCTTAAAGATCTAGAAAAGTTGTTCTTTTCCCCCAGTCTCTTTAGCTTTTCATTGTTAGGACAATTAAATTTTCTTTGTTAGGCAACTTCCATGTTTCCTACATGTGGAAGGCAGTGCAATCATTTTCAGTTGAGATTCTCCAGGTAGTTTGACAACTCGGGATTCCTTCAGGCCAAAGAGAATGAATTTGTGGTGTTGTGGCTAGTCTGCTATAGTTGTCATTGTGGTTTTGGTGTTTCCTGAGTCTTGTTCATACTCAAATTGTGTAGAACTGAAGGAGTAATCCCTAGGCACCATCCTCCTCAATGCATTAAAAACTCACATAAGAATTTTCAACCAGGCACAAGACTCTGGCACACCCTGGTAAATCATCTTTTTAAAAAACTTGAAATGAAAAAGTGCAGGAATCTAACTTAAAATAATGAAAAATGCAGGTTATAAGTAGGGTTTATCAGCTTTCCATGAAATTGTGTTTCCAAACAAGATTGTTTCCAACCTACCCTGATTTCTAGGTATAATGTTATGAAATAAGATCATAAAATCAAGGAACAAATGGTAAAATGACTTTTGTTTCGTTTTATTTTATCTTTTTATTTTTTAGAGAGAGACAATGTGTGAGCAGGAAAGAGCAGAGAGAGAAGGAGAGTATCTTAAGTAGGCTCCTCACTTGGTGAGGAGCCCACGGGGGATTTGATCTCAAGATTCTAAGATCATGACCTGAGCCAAAGTCAAGAGTCAGACATTTAACTGACTGAGTCACCCAGGGAGCCCTATTTTATTTTTTTTAATGTTTATTATTTTTAAAATTCTAGCATAATTATAATACAGTTTACGTATTGCATATTAGTTTTGGGGGCATGGATGGTGATTCAACAATTTATTCATTACTCATCACAACAAGAACCTATTCACCCATCCTCCCACCCACCTCCCCTCTGGCAACCACCAGTTTGCTCTCCTTATTTTAGAGTCCATTTCTGTTTTTCCTTTGTTTGCTTTGATTCTTAAGTTACCCAGAAGAGTGGAATCCTATGGTAGTTATCTTTCTCTGACTGACTCCTTTCACTCGGCCTTATGTCATCTAGACCTATTTGTGCTGTCGTAAATGGCAAGATCTCATTCCTTTTTATGGCTGAGTCCTTTTCCACTGTGTATATACCACATCTTCTTTATCCATTTATCTATCAATGGACACTTGAGTTGCCTCCATATCTGGCACTTGTAAATAACGTTGCAATAGATAAAGGGGTGCATTTGTCTTTTCAAATTAGTGTCTTCATATCCTTTGGGTAAACATGGAATAGTGGAATTACTGGATCACATGGCAGTTATATTTCTAATACTTTGAGGAAATGCCATAGTGTTTTCCACATTGGGTGTACCCATTACATTCCCGCCATCACTGCACGAGGGTTGTTTTTTGTTTTTTTTTTTTTTGCCAAAATCTCGTGAACATTTGTTGTTTTCTGTGTTTTTGGTTTGAGCCATTCTGACAGGTGTGATGTGACACCCTGATGTGGCTTTGACTCATATTTCTCTGGTGATTAATGATGTTGAGTGTCTTTTCATATTTCTGTTGTCCATGTGTTTGTCTTCTTTGAAGAAATGTCTTTTCCTGTCTTCTGCCCGTTTTAAATTAGATTCTTTACCTTTTGGTGTTGAGCTGTACAAGGTCTTTAAATATTTTTTATGCTAACCCTTTATTGGATATATCATTTGTTAATATCTTTTCCCACTCAGTAGGTTGTCTTTTGGTTTTGTGGATTGTTTCCTTCATCGTGCAGCAGATTTTTCTTTTGATATGGTCCTAATAGCTTATTTTTGCTTTTGTTCCCCTTGCCTGAGTTCTCATATCTAGAAAAAAGGTTCTATGGCCAGTGTCAGAGAAATTAGTGCCTGTGTTGTGTTCTAGGATTTTTATGATTTCAGGTCTCACATTTTAATCCAATTTGAGTTTGTTTTTGTGTATGTCATAAGAACTTGGTCCTGTTTCATTCTTTATTGCATGCAGCTGTCCAGTTTTCCAACATCATTTTTAAAAGAGAGAATCTTTTTCCTATTGCGTATTTTTGCCCCCTTTGTCATAGATTGAGCAACCATATAATCGTAGTTTTCTTTCTGGGCTCGCTACACTGTTCCCTTGATATAAGTGTAGAGAGATTGAGATTGACAAAGTAAAGCTTGAAACTGCTGGAAGTCACCCTAGCACTCTCCGGGTACACACCCTAATTACGGTCACACACCACCAACCCGTGTTTGTAGCCTCCAAAGATCTCAGAGGAATGAATGTTGGCTTGGAAGGCTTAAGGCACATAGGGCAGCCAGAGGGAAAGTCCTGAGCCTACAGAGTGAGGTGGTCATGAAATTGGCCACTAGAACAGTCATTTCTTACGCACCCTGCAGTCCCCACTGCACTGGTGAAAGATTTGGTTGCATCTCTCATCAGTAAAGTGCAGTCCCAGGACACATATATTTACAAATGACTTCACAGGGTTCTTCAGTTTAAAACCTTGAATCTTGGAGTGGAAATCATTTCTGTGGAAAGATGTGGCACCTGAGAACAGTCACCTATAAGAGGCTCAAGTGGCAGAGCCCAACCTCCAAGCCACTCAGTCTCTGCCCTGTCGCACTCACCAGTTCAGCTCTGCACCTCCAGTTGGAAAGCCTAGGGCCAAAGCTCAAGGCCAAGCTGAGACCTAAAGTCCCAGACTAGGTCTGAGCAGGGGCTGTCTATGTGCAGCCTCTAGGATGCACTGAGCCTGGATCCACCACTCTGAATCATGTTCTTTGTTCAGCTCACCTTCCTTTCCTCTGTGCCCATGTGCATTTGCGTCCTACTAACCAGGTCTGCCATTGCTGGTCCCCCCCACCCCCC
>NW_026741309.1:0-5456 GCF_022355385.1 Mustela nigripes
TTTGTATTTCCCTGATGCCGAGTGATATGGAGCACTTTTTCATGGTGCCATACAAATTTTAAGATTGCTTCTTCCAGTACCTTGAAAAAGACCATTTGTATTTTGATCAGGATGGCATTACAGTATAGATTCCTCTGGGGAGCATGGATATTTTAAAAATGTTTATTCTCTTTCATTAGCATGGAATGTTTTCCCATCTTTTTGTGTCTTCAGTTTGTTTCATAAGTATTCTGTAGTTTCTAGACTATAGATCGTTGACTACTTTGGTTTAGTTTATTGCAAGGTATCTTATGGTTTTTGGTATTATTGTAAATGGACTCAATTTCATAATTTCTCTTTTTATAGTTACATTGTTAGTGTATAGGAAAGCAACTGATTTATGTGCACTGATTTTTTTTTTATCCTGCCACATTACTAAATTGTTGTATGGGTCATTTAATTTAAGGGTGCTGTCTTTGGGTTTTCCACATAAAATATCATGTCATCTGCATAGAGAGAGAGTTTAGCTTTTTTTTTTTTTTGCTGATTTGAATACCTTTTATTTATTTTTGTTGACTGGCTGTTGTTGCCAAGATTTCTAGTACTATGTTGAACAATAGTGGTCTACATAGATCAATGGAATAGAACAGAGAGCCAAGACAAAGACCCTCAGCACTATGGTGCTGGGAGACAGCTATATGCAGAATGAAAGTCTATGATTCATACACATACACAAAGGTACACATACACAAAGGTAAACTCTAAATGGATGAAAGACCTCAATGTAAGACAGACTCCATCAAAGTCCTTGAGGAGAACATAGGCAGTAACCTCTTCACCATCAGCCACAGCAACTTCTTTCAAGACATGTCTTCAAAGGCAAGGGAAACAAAAGTGAAAATGAACTTTTGGGACTTCATCAAGATCAAAAGTTTCTGCACAGTAAAGGGACCAGTCAACAAAACTAAAAGTCAGCCAGAGAATGAGAGAAGATATTTGCAAATGACACTACAGACAAAGGACTGAGATCCAATATCTATAAAGAACTCCTCAAACTCAGTACCCCAAAACAAATAATCATGTCAAAAAATGAGTAGAAGATATGAATATACACGTCTCTAAATAAGATGTACAAATGGCTAACAAACACATGGAAAAATGCTCATCATCATTGGCCGTCAGGGAATTTCAAATCAAAACCACATCAAGATACCACCGTAGACCAGTTAGAATGGCAAAAATTGACAAAGCAAGAAACAACAAATATTGGATGGGTTTTGGAGAAAGGGGAACAATTTCACACTGTTGGTGGGAATGCAAAGTGGTACAATTTTGGAAAACAGTGTGGAGGTTCCTCAAAAAGTTAATAATAGAGCTACCCTATGATCCAGCAATTGAACTACTGGGTATTTATCCCAAAGATACAGATGTAGTAAAAAGTAGGGCCACATGCACCCTAATCTTCATGGAAGCAATGTCTACAATGGCCAAACTGTGGAAAGCGCCAAAATGTTCCTACAACTGATGAATAGATAAAGAAAATGTGGCATATATATATATATATATATATATATATATATATATATTACTCAGCCATCATAAAGGATGAATACCCAACTTTAGCATCAACTAAAGTTGATGCTGGAGGAGATTATGCTAAGTAAAAGAAGTCAAGCACAGAAAGTCAGCTATCATATGGTTTCACTCATATGTGGAACATAAGGAATAGCATAGAGGACATTAGGAGAAGGAAGGGAAAAATGAAGGGGGTGTGGGAATCAGATGGGGAGACGAACCATGAGAGACTATATACTCAGGGGAAAATCCTGAGGGTTTTAGAGCAGAGGACAGTGAGGAGATGTGTTAGTCTGGTGATAGGTATTAAGGAGGGTATGTATCACATGGAACACAGGGTGTTATATGCTAACAATAAATTATGGAACTCTACATCAAAAACTAATGATGTATGCTATGGTGACTAACATAACATTTTAAAAAATGCTATTTTGGGACAGAAAGTATGAGAATATTTAGCGTTGGTGAACATACATACGTGACGATCATTGACACCACTCAATAAAATACTTGGAGTTAAAAAAAAAAGATAAAAGACTTCTGCACTGAAAAGGAAACAGTCAACAAAACTAAGAGTAAAGCCATGAAATAGGAGAAGATATTTACAAATGATATTCAGATAAAGGACTGTGTCCAAGATCTATAAAGAACTTCTCAAACTCAACACCCAGAAAGCGAATAATCCAGTCAATAAATGGGCAGAAAGGGGTGCCTGGGTGGCTCAGTGGGTTAGGCCTCTGCCTTTGGCTCAGATCATGATCCCAGGGTCCTGGGATTGAGCCCCACATTGGGCTCTCTGCTCAGCTGGGAGCCTGCTTCCCCCTCTCTCTCTGCCTGCTGCTCTGCCTACTTGTGATCTCTGTCTGTCAAATAAATAAATAAAATCTTAAAAAAAAAGAAAGAAATGGGCAGAAGACATGAACAGACAGTTCTTCAAAGATGGCATACAAATGGCTAACAGTTGCATGAAAACATGTTCAGCATCACTAGATGTCAAGTTAATACAAATAAAAACCACATTATACCAGCTAGAATTATAAAAATTAACAGGACAGGAAACAAGAAATGTTGATGAGGATGTGGGCAAAGGGAAACCCTAATACACTGTTGGTGGAAATGCAAGCTGGTAAAGCCACTCTGGAAAACAGTATGTATGTTCCTCAAAAAGTTAAAAATAGAGCTATCTTATAACTCAGAAATTACATTACTAGGTATTTTTCCCAAAGATACATACATTGTGAAACGAAGGGGCATATGCTCTCCAATATTGATAGCAGCAACTTCCACAATAGCCAGACTGTGGAAGGAGTTGAGAAGCTCTGCAACAGACACATGGAGAAAGATGTGGTTCATATATACAATGGAATACTCAGCCTTCAGAAAGTATGCATAGCCCCCATTTGCATCAGCATGGATGGACCTGAAGGGGATTATGCTAAGTGAAATAAGCTAAACAGAGAAAGACAATTATCATATGGTTTTACTTATATGTGAAAATTAAGGAATAGCATGGAGGGCCACAGGGGAAGGGAGGGAAAACTGAATGGAAAGAAAACAGAGAGGGAGACAAACCCTGAAAGACTCTAGACTCCAGGAACAAAACTGAGGGTTAGAGAAGGGAGGGGATTGGGGGAGTGGGGGAAACAGGTGATGGGTATTAAGGAGAGCATGTTATGTGATGAGCACTGAGTGTTATGTGCAAATGATGAATTGCCAAATACTACATGAAAAACTAATGATGTATAATATGCTGGTTAATTGAACATAATAATGAAAAATATCTTAAAAAGGAAATAAAATATAAATAAATATAAAAGTTTTTTACCTCAGTGAAAAAAATAAAATGAGACAATTCTGTCTATTTAAAATAAAAGAAATATGTACTTTATTTTTCTCTCTCTCAGATAAATAAGTTTTTAAAAAATTAAAAAATAAAATAGGAAAAAATGTCTTCTTGACTTTGCTGATATTTTCACCCATTCATTTACTTTTCAGTTTTTTATTTTATGCTTCTAAAATATGTTCAAATTCTCTCTGATCAACTATATTGAATAAGAGATAGTCAAATATGTATAAAAACCAGTGAATACTTTCTTTACTGAGAGAAAATAAAACTAGTATTAAAACAGAAAACATTAGGATATGGTGATTTTACTGTCACAAAATGGCAAAATCTACTTTCTTTTATATTAAGTTAAAGAAAGAGATGAAATTATGGAAAAGTGATTAAACTATGTGTGGAAGCTAAAGAAAGATAACTATTTTAACAAAGTATGTTGGTAAAGAATTCTTTTAATCTCAGGGCGCCTGGGTGTCTCAGTCAGTTAAGCAACCAACTTCTTCTTCTTCCTTCCTCCTTCCTCATTCCCCCTTCCTCGTTCCTCCTTCCTTCTCCTTTCTTTTCTTCATATTATTATTATTATCATTATTATTACTATCACCATTATTATTTTCAATTAGACAAATATTGTACAACATTAGTTTTTGATGTAGTGTTCAACGATTCATGAGTTGCAAATAACACCCAGTGCATTCACACAATGTATCCTCCTTAATACCTATCACCTGGTTACTCCATCCCCCCCTGCCTCATTTCTCTAACCCTCAGTTTTGTATCAGGAGTCCAGAGTCTTTCATGGTTTGTCTCCCTCTCTGATTTCTTCCCATTCGGTTTTGCCTCCCTTCCCCTGTGGTCCTCCATGCTATTCCTTATGTTCTGCATACAAGTGAAACTATGTAATAATTGTCTTTCTCTGATTGACTTATTTCACTTAGTATGTTCTCACTCTTAATTTCAGCTCAGGTCATTGTCTCAGGGCCCTAGGATCCAGCCCAGTATCAGGCCCTGTGCTCAGCAGGGAGTCTGCTTGAGTATTCTTTCTCCCTCTCTGTCACTCCCCACACACTCTCTTTCCAAAATAAACAAATAAATATTTTTAAAAAGAATTCTTTTTTTTTGGGGGGGGGGGTGCCTGGGTGGCTCAGTGGGTTAAAGCCTCTGCCTTAGGCTCAGGTCATGATCCCAGGGTCCTGGGATAGAGCCCCGAGTCAGACTCTCTGCTAGGCAGGGAGCCTGCTTCCTCCTCTCTCTCTGCCTGCCTCTCTGCTCTGCCTACTTGTGATCTCTGTCTGTCAAATAAATAAGTAAAATATTTAAAAAAAAAGAATTATTTTGGTCTCAAATCCTTGTCATTGATGACAATAATATTACTTTCCTTCTTATAGGGAAGACCTCCTTTATGGGAGTGTCATCTCCTACTTTTAAGAAAAAGAAAGTCAGAGTGTTTTGTTTTGTTTTGTTTTGTATTTTCTGCTTTTCAACTGCCTTTAATTCAAAATAGTCAATATTCCAGAGTGGCTTATTTTGGAGTGGAATGTTCTGAATTCCTTTACTATTTAAGATTCCTGTTTCAAGCATTGAGATTCTATTGATATAACTGGCCTAAACATGTACCAATTCCCTCTCATTTTCTCTCTCTCTAACAAGAAAGAAAGAAATTTAACCTCTTTTTCTGATCTCATTTCTCAAAGAATCACTCCCTCCTCTCCACTGACTTTCAATTATTGTCTAGCAGTGTTTATCTCTATATTCTGAGGCATCAATATCCTGGCATATAATATTTTTAATCAAGAAAACTTCATTTGGAATATAGACTTTGTCACTTAAAGTCTCTTAGTCATCTAATCTATTTTTAGTTTTTACTTGATGTCTATTATCTTCATCATACTGAAGTTGATCCTCATTTATAGAGAAAATGGGGAAAAAAGTGAGTAAATTTGTTATTTTGTTTTGTATTTAGTCAACAATAAATGTGTCCCAGTGAGTAAGATATTTTCTCAAGCTTTAAAGGAAACCAGAATATGTCACCTCAAAATACACCTTTTTGTAAAAAAAAAAAAAA
>NW_026741310.1:0-765 GCF_022355385.1 Mustela nigripes
AGAAGGGGCCATCATGGGAGTTCTGATTTCTGCATCACAGTCACCCCTGGGCAGTGATTGGAGATAAGGTCTAGGTTCTGAAGCCTGAAAACTGAGGTAGGGAAGAGATGATGACCTAAGGCCATAGCGGGTCAGATGTGCTCAGTGTGCAGTCAGTTCTCTGGGTGTTGGTCACGAGGTTCGGGCTCAGGTTGGCAGAGAATGCATTAGTGCCCAGGTTAGACTATATATTTTGGGTGCATTCGAGTGCCGTGTAGGTTCTTATCTGAAGAACTCTTCAGGATATGAAGAATGAGCGAGTCTGAGGCGCGTGCTCAGGCTTTTGTCTCTGGATTTTGTATCAGCGATGGCCGTGGATTGTTGGGGAGGCCTCATGGGCCATGGACGAATCCTGCTCTCTGTGGATTTGGCCCGATCCCAATTGTTTTTCGTCAATCTGTGGGATGGGAGGACTCCTTTCAGGTTTGTTACCTCAGGTGTCCCACCAAAAGAGGTATTCCAAAGCAGAGCCCTGGGGAAGAGTGAAGGGACATCCAGAACTATGGTTAGAAATTGGGGCCTTGGGGCATGGCAATCCCAATATGCTGTCTCTCCATCAAGCCACTGAGAGGCCTTACCTGAGCACTGGGCTCAGGCTGAGGGTCACAATGTGTGTTTGTGAACAATGTGGCCCGCAAGCATGGGCGGGGCCTCAGGGGCCACACTGGTTTCAACTACACTAAACCTTGTGGTTGGCATGTTGTCCAAGGTTCAGTGTAGTTGAAA
>NW_026741310.1:865-1976 GCF_022355385.1 Mustela nigripes
CCCCATGGCAAGAAACCTTGTGGTTGGCATGGGGAAAGAGTTCTGATTTCTGCATCATTTTCAAACCCGGGCAGTGATTGGAGATAAGGTCTAGGTTCTGAAGCCTGAAAACCGAGGTTGAGAAGAGATTACGACCTAAGGCCATGGCGGGTCCGATGTGCTCAGTGTGTGGGCAGCTGTCTGGGTGGGGCCAGGAGGTCCAGGCTCAGGCTGTGTCAGAAAGGGCATTTTGCTCAGGTCAGCCAATATATTTGGGGTACAGCCGAATGGCGTGCAGGTTGATCCTCATTTGTTGTTTCTGGGTAGCCCCAGAGGGCAATGTTATTCTCTGGAGGGCAGGCTGATTGCTGCATTGTAGTTCTGGATTGCCAAACTGGAGGCCTGTGGGCCAGTAGTCTGAGGACCGAAGTCTGAGATACCAAGAGAGGCCTAGTTTTCTGGGTGAGGATGGCAGGCGCAATCTACAGGCCTGAATCAAGATCTCGTGCATATGAAGTCAGGGCGAGGATCAGACGATCGCTCAGGTTGGACATTCTGTCCCTGATGGCCCCTTCTTGAAGGGGGGATAGATCACGAGGCCATGGGGGTTTTCCCACGATGGGAGTTGTGAGAAGCTCCCAACTGCAAAGATTCTTCTGCAGGAAAATTGAGACCTGTTGGTTGACTCCAGGACAACGATTTCGAGCGGGGTTCTAAGGATGGATGCCTAAGCAGGCCACCTCGCATTCCAATTTTCTCCAAGCAACAAGACAGGTTAGATCTGCCTGATCTGGGGGAGCAACCGAGGAGGCTGAGTTGAAATGGACTCCTCTGTGGATGTGTCCAAGTATGATTTTGTGTCTATGGAGACTTTGTTATGAAGCAGTGGCACTGGGGCCTTGAAGGGTCCCCCTAATGAGAGGGTTTCTCACAGCACCATCGTGCAAATTCCCATGTGTGGATGAGATTTGTTCTGATTGGTGAGTCAAGAAACAGCCTTATGCTGTTATTGAAATCCAGGCCTCTTAGGAGAGATGCCTGGAAACCAAAGCAATGGATCCGATAGGTGCCTAGGGGCCTGTTCGTTCCTTTTTACCTCTGGGGACATCAGTCTACGGGTCTGAGTGCCGGC
>NW_026741310.1:2076-5455 GCF_022355385.1 Mustela nigripes
GGATCCATTGCTTTGGTTTCCAGGCATCTCTCCTAAGAGGCCTGGAAACCAAAGCAATGGATCCGATAGGTGCCTAGGGGCCTGTTCGTTCCTTTTTACCTCTGGGGACATCAGTCTACGGGTCTGAGTGCCGGTAGGCTCTCAGATGGGCCCAGATTGCCCTGTTTGTCCTGGGAAGCCACCACTATTGGGATGGCCTCAGGGACCTGGAGGTTTATCCTGTTAGTAGGGTTGTGGCCATTGGAAAGGGCACGTACAAATCCTTGGCGAGGGCAAGCACAGTCGTCAGGTTTGGTCCAGGGGCCTTAGCCTGTAGGGGGTGTAGGCCAGAGCTGTTTGGACAGTTGTCTGAAAACACAAACTCCGCATATGTTTCGGGTCATAGGTATGGCAGGACTGATCTACAGACCATCAGGAGAACTCTTCGGGATATGAAAAAAGGGCGAGTGTGAGGCTCTTGCTCAAGTTTTGTCTCTGGATATCGTGTCACTCATGGTCGTGAAATTTCCGGGTGACTTCATGGGAAATGGACGAAGTTATTCTCTGGGGGTTTCGCCCCGTCCAAAGAGTTTGGGGTCATTCTGTGGGATGGAAGAAGTCCGTTGTTCTGTTGTTGTTGTTTTGTTTTTCAACCTCAGGTTTCCCACTAAATGAGGGATTCCAGAGTAGAGCCCAAGGGAGGTGGGCGACTGGACAACGAGAAATCTGGTTTAAAATTGGGGACTATGGACATGTCAAGCCCATTATGACATCTAATTATCCAGGCACTGAGAGGACGTACTAGAGGACAGGACTCACGCTGAGGGTCCCAATGCGTGTTTATACCCTAGTCGCCCTCAAGTATGGGCGGGACCTCAGGGTGAATGCTGGTTTCTCCTACACTGAACGTTGGACAACATGCCAACCACAAGGTTTCTTGCCATGGGTAAGGAAGAGTTCTGATTTCTGCATCACAGCTACCCCTGGGCAGTGATTGGAGATAAGGTCTAGGTTCTGAAGCCTGAAAAATGAGGTAGGGAAGAAATGATGACCTAAGGCCATGGGTGGTCTGATGTGCTCAGTGTGCGGTCAGCTGCCTGGGTCTTGGTCACGAGGTCCGGGCTCAGGTTGTCAGACAGTGCATTAGTTCCCAGGTTAGACTATATATTTTGGGTGCCTTCGAGTGCCGTGTAGGTTCTTATCTGAAGAACTCTTTAGGATATGAAGAATGAGCGAGTCTGAGGCGCGTGCTCAGGCTTTTGTCTCTGGATTTTGTATCAGCGATGGCCGTGGAATGTTGGGGAGGCCTAATGGGTCATGGACGAGTCCTGCTCTCTGTGGATTTGGCCCGATCCCAATTGTTTTTCGTCAATCTGTGGTATGGGAGAACTCCTTTCAGGTTTGTTACCTCAGGTGTCCCACCAAAAGAGTAATTCCAAAGCATAGCCCTGGGGAAGAGTTAAGGGACAAACCGAACTATGGTTAAAAATTGGGGCCTAGGGGCATGGCAAGCCCAATATGCTGTCTCTCCATCCAGCCACTGAAAGGCCTTACCTGAGGATTGAGCTCAGGCTGAGGGTCCCAATGTGTGTGTGTTTGTGACCAATGTGGCCTGTAAGCATGGGCTGGGCCTCATGGGCCACACTGGTTTCAACTACACTGAACCTTGGACAACATGCCAACCACAAGGTTTCTTGCCATGGGGAATGAGTTCTGATTTCTGCCCATTTTCAAACCCGGGCCGTGATTGGAGATAAGGTCTAGGTTCTGAAGCCTGAAAACCGAGGTTGAGAAGAGATGACGACCTAAGGCCATGGCGGGTCCGATGTGCTCAGTGTGCGGCCAGCTGTCTGGGTCGGTCCAGGAGGTCCAGGCTCAGGCTGTGTCATAAAGGGCATTAGTGTCAGTTCAGCCTATATATTTGGGGTACAGCCGAATGGCGTGCAGGTTGATCTTCATTTGGGGATTCTGGGTAGCCCCGGAGGGCAATGTTTTTCTTCTGGAGGGCAAGCAGAGTGCTGCATTGTAGTTCTGGATTGCCAAACTGGAGGGCTTGTGGGCCTGTCGTCTGAGAACGGAAGTCTGAGAACCCAAGCTAGGCCTAGGTTTCTTGGTGAGGATATGGCAGGCACAATCTACAGACCTGAATCGAGTTCTCGTGTATCTGAAGTCAGGGCGAGGATCAGATGATCGCTCATGTTGTACATTCTGTCCCTGATGGCCCCTTCTTGAAGGGGAGGTGGATCACGAGGCCATGGGGGTTTACCCACGATGGGAGTTGTGAGAAGCTCCCAACTGCAAAGATTCTTCAGCAGGACAATTGAGACCTGTTGGTTGGCTCCACGTCAACGATTCCGAGCAGGGTTCTAAGGATGGATGTCTGGGTAGGCCACCTCGCATTCCAATTGTCTCCAAGCAACAAGACAGGTTAGATCTGCTGGATCTGGGGGAGCAACCGAGGAGGCTGAGTTGAAATGGACTCTTCCGTGGATGTGTCCTAATATGATTTTGTGACTATGGAGACCTTGGAATGAAGCGGTGGCATTGGGGCCCTGAAGGGTTATCCTAAATAGAGGCTTTTACACAGAGCCATCGTGCAAGTTTCCCATGTGTAGATGAGATTTGTTCTGATGGGTGAGTCAAGAAACAGCCATATGCTGTTATTGAATTCCAGGCCTCTGAGGAGAGATGCCTGGAAACCAAAGCAATGGATCCAATAGGTGCCTAGGGGCCTGTTCGTTCCTTTTTACCTCTGGGGACATCAGTCTACGGGTCTGAGTGCCGGTAGGCGCTCGGATGGGCCCAGATTGCCCCTGCTTGTCCTAATAAGCCACAAATATTGGGATGGCCTCAGGGACTTTGGAGATTTTTCCTATTAGTAGGGTTGTGGCCATTGGAATGGGCACATTCGTTCCCTTGGAGAGGGCAAGCATAGTCGGACCATGAACGGACCATAAGGAGAACACTTCGGGATATGAAAAAAGGGCGAGTGTGAGGCTCTTGCTCAAGTTTTTGTCTCTGGATATCGTGTCACTCATGATGGAGAAATTTCCGGGTGACTTCATGGGAAATGGACGAGTCTTACTCTCTGGGGGTTTGGCCCCTGCCAAAGAGTGTGGGGTCATTTTGTGGGATGGAAGAAGTCCGTTGTTCTGTTGTTGTTGATTTGTTTTGTTCTGTTTTTCAATCTCAGGTGTCCCACCAAATGAGGGATTCCAGAGTAGAATCCTGGGGAGGGGCGACTGGACAACCAGAAATCTGGTTAAAAATTGGGGCCTTGGGACATGTCAAGCCCATTATGACATCTAATGGTCCAGCCACTGAGAGGACTTACTAGAGGACAGGACTCACGCTGTGTGTCAAAATGCGTGTTTATGCCCTCGTTGCACTCAAGAATGGG
>NW_026741311.1:0-5454 GCF_022355385.1 Mustela nigripes
GCCCTTTGTTGACCCACTGTTCATCTTCTGCTGGCTCCATTAGAACACGCCCATCTTCCACAAGAGGCACTGTTTGCTTATCCCATGAAACCATTTGGGGGATGTTCATGAGAGGGTGAATGCAGGCTTGTGCTGTCACATCTATGTGTACTTCTCCAGAGGGTATCTGCAGGACCCTGTGGGAATGCTCCAGGTTCTTTGACATTTGAATCCTCTTCAATGTGTCCTTTTGAAGATACAAGTTGTCTTCCTGAAACGGGCACGGAAGTCTTTCAGATGGCTTCACTTGGGCTATGGGTCTTTTCCAACATGCTCCATGCTTGCTCCTGTGGACTCCAAGTATATGAGTCCATTCTGGACCTAAGGTTCTAGTATGTAGAATCTGCCTTTGGTACATCGTCAGGTTTGAAGATTTGGAAGTCATTTTGGCTCGATTTCTAGATACGCTACAGGTACTCGTTATAAGGGCCGCTAGGCCAGAGGGAGTCATTTTGTGTTTCTGCAGTAAACTTATATTGAACCCATGCAGTAAACTAAATTGACCCTACTCCTCCCTGAGGAGCTCGCTCTAAAAGCCTAGATACAAGGGTGAATCAGGCCAGGTGAAGATATCCCATTAGAGGGGCACGCATATATCTACTAGGGTAAATTGAGACACAATTGTCCACCCATGTGTTACCTAGCATTTTTGTTTTTGTGGTGTAGCAGACTTAGCACGACTGTGCAGTTTTTTTCTGTATTGTTATATCATTGGACACCTCTGTATAGCCTGGCTAAACTACCGCTATAAATGTTAGTCTGTGAGGCTGGGAGGGGTTGCCTCTTTGCAAGAGAAGGCCCTGACTGGTCAAAATGATTCTCGATGCATTGTGCAAAATTAACGTTTGCTTGACCTTCACTTTGTATCAGTCTCGCTCCTTTGAATAAGGACCCTATCTTTGGAGGGCCACCAGAATTCAAATGATGAGAACTGAGCCAGCATTGGAATTTTTGGAAAAGCCTCTGGAGGTAAGATGATGGGATCCTGCATGGAGCTGCAGGGTATGGAAACTGGTAGAAGCTGGCAGCAGCCATGCTCCCCAGAGCTGGTGTGGATGCAGAGATGCCCCATCCTCTGCTGGTAGATCATATGGGGGATCAAGTCCCCCTGAGTGGTCAGGGGGTTCGAGTCCCCCTAGATGGTGAGCGGGCTCGAGATCCCCTTGGCGGTTAGAGGGGGTTCAAGTATCCCTAAGCGAACTCAAGGGGGGTTCGAGTCCCGCTGGACAGTCAGGGGGGTTCAAGTCCCCCTAGACATTCAGGGTGTTCAAGTATCGTTGGGTGGTTTGGGGTTTCGAGTACTCCTAGGCGCTCAGGGGATAAAGAAAACCCCCACCAGTGGCAGCTTATTGGTAAGAATTGTTGGTCCTACGGTTGTCTTTGCCTGGTCCTTTTGTTGACTGTTGTATTGTTTGTTATGATTGAAGGAATGGGGAAAGCAGAGAGTAAAGGGACTCCTACTTTCATCTCTCTGTTCTTCATAATAGATGTGAGGCTTCTCACACTCACTCATTTCGTGTGTTAAGGCCTATGACTGTAGCCAACTGGGGTTAGTCTAAGAGTGAGGTAAGGTGCCCAAAGCTGATGCTCATTGGAGCTGAGCGTGGAATATGAGTGCCCTTTGGACCACTTTTGGTAAGCAGAACTGGCACTGTGGGATGAACCGATCTTGAGCCAAAGACTTTAAAAAATATTCCCAAGCAGCTGCTGAAACCCCCTTTGTTTTGGGGAATTCCTTGCCTTCGCTGGCCTGATGTGGACTGCCTAGCCCCTCCCCCTTGTTGGCGGGAGAGCATGGCATCTGAAGTGGAGATAGTTATTTGTCTGTCTCAAGGTTTTAATGGGTAATTGTTAAAGTGGCTTCCAAAGTCTTTGGTAACCTGAAACTCTGAAGGGTTGCTTGAATGACAAATGGAATTAAATTCGTTGGACATGTAGGTCTTAACCAAATGAGATATAATGCTAGATCATTAGGTCAAAATCTCATCTTGACCACCACACACGCTATCGAGGATCTTCATAGACTCCAACCCACTGATGATGGTGAACACCCAAGTGACAGGGTATCAGGCCCTACTCCTCAACAAATCAAGAGTGATCTCACAGCCACCAGTGGTGCTAAATCCAGCCACACTGTTCCCAGAGGTGCTGGCTGACCATACACACAACTGTGGGGAGGTCCTAAACCAAGTCACAGGAATAAGACTGGATCTCAGAGACATGCCCGTCCCAGATTCAGTGATGACTCTCTTCATGGAAAGAGGTATGTGAGGTATGTGAGGGCTGTGGTAGTTTATCCTGAGCAGGAATTCTGGGCAGCACCCTGCCACATTGAACTTAGGCACAACAAGCAGAACTGATTGAAATCACTAAGGCACTGCAGATGGCTAAAGGTAAAACCACCAACATCAATACGGACCACAGGTATGTCTTTGCTACTCTCCATATACATGGAGCTACTTACAAATGAAGGAGCCTATTAACAGCAGAAGGAAAAGGAATTAAAAGAGAAGAGAAATATTGGGACGCAAAAGAGGTGGCTGTTATGCATTTATTGCGACACCAAAAGGGGACTGATCTGATTTCAAAGGAAACCAATTATCAGATCGAGATTTAAAGCAAGCAGCCTGAGAAACAATGCAAGAGCTGGTAACATACCTGGATCTATCCCTACCAGATAAACTGGAGTATTCAGAGGAAGATTTAAAGTATTTACAAAAATGGCTAAATTATATTATAAAGAGGACATGGCTAAGACTAAAAGAGGAAATTTAATTCTTCCTCAAAGACTAAGAAAGACGTTTGTAGACCAGATACATTAGAGTACTCACCTGGGGTCACTCAAACTCAAGGAACTTAAAGGCAAGCAGTTCCAGGCTTCTAAATTACGGCGTATGGTTCAGGATATGTAGATAGATGTGCTCAGTTCCAGGCAATTAATGTGGGAGGAACTAGAATTGGAAGAGGGAAAAGAGAAAGAGGTAGGGTACCAGGAATTTATTGCAAAATAGATATTACAGAAATAAAACCCGGAAAATGTGAGGACAAGTATATGTTAGTTTATGTAGATACCATTTCAGGCTAGGTTGAGGCTTTTTCCGAGAATCATGAGACAGCAGGAGTGGTATCCAGAAAGCTACATGAAAAATAATTCCTAGGTCTGGGCTGCCTCTCACGATTGAGTCAGACAATGGCCTTGTATTTTGAGTTCAGTCTCACAGGAATTGGCCAAGGCCATGGGCACAAATTAGAAACTACATTGTGCCTATCAGACCCAGAGTTCTGGGCATGTAGAGAGAATGAACCTGACTCTTAAAGAGACCTTGACAAAACTTACCCTGGAGATGGGCAGTTGATGGGTGGATCTCCTTCCTTTCACCCTGCTCAGGGCAAGATGTACACACTATTTAAACTGGGTGACCCCTTTTGAAATGTTTGGGAGAACCCCTGCTCCCACTCTGTCCTCGGCTACAAAAGGTTGCCCTAGCAGAAATGACTGATCAGTCTGTACTCCAGTCACTGCAGGCATTACATTCTGTATTTTAAAAAAATGCAGGGATCCAGACTGCCCACACTGGTATGGAGTCGGAGGTGGAACCACATCCTTTCCAACCCCAATCACCTGGTTTGGATATGACATTATCAAGTGGGGAGATGGAGCCTCGCTGGATGGGACCTTTTACTGTTACCCTGACCACACCACAGCAGTAAAAGTAGAACACATCAGGGCCTGGATTCACGCATGTCACATCAAACGAGCCATGGTTGAAGATGACCCCCAAAGGTGGAATCCACAGCCAAAGATCGCGCTCACCGTGGACTAAATCTAAGACTGAAAAGACTATGAGTTTGTTGTTGCTCCTATTTTTACCTGTTTATGTAAAGTATAGGTAGTTAATTAGATAAAGGAAATTAGAAAAAAAAAATGGAAAGGGTTCTAAGAAGCGGTAAATGGGCAACTCATCAGCCGACTGTGCACTAGTGTCATTTACACTAGTGTAAATATACAGCCGTCTGTAAACTAGTGTCATGTACAAAAAAAAAAAAAAATGAGAGCGATAAAAATGTTAGAATTACATGCTCAATAAACCCTTTATAACCAGAGAATGTAGAGCTGGATGAAAAGTCAAGGATTGGACTAATCTCCAAAGAATAGGGAGGAATGTAAGAGCCTGGGTGGCCAGAGGGAATCATTTTGTGTTTATGCATTTTACATAGATTGACCTCATGCAGTAAATTTAGATTTATACTGCCCCTCCCAAAGGTATTTACTCTCAAAGCCTAGATATAAGGGCAGGCCAGGCCAGATGAAGATATCCACTCACTGGGGAGCTTATATCTACTAGGTAAATTGAGAATCAATTGTCCATCCTTGTGTTACTAGCAGTTTTTTTCTATGTCTGGCAGACCTAGCACCACTGTGCAGTTTTCTCTGTGTATTTCAATCTCAAGGCCACCTGTGTATAGCCCAGCTAAACTACATCTATACATGTTAGTCTGTGATGCTGGAGGGGGTTGAATTTGGAAGAGAAGGCCCTGACCCGTCAGTATGATTCTCGTTGTTTGGAATGAGATTAAGTTTTGCTTAACCTTTGCTTTGTATCAGTCTTGCTCCTTTGATTAAAAACCCTAACACTTGTGTCTGCACTGTTGAAGACTCCAGACATGTCTATGTCATGATTGGGGTTGTTCCCTTTGAGCTTTCCTTGGGTGGCACTTCTCCTGTTCAGAAGACTGGTTATTGGGTGGGAGGGCCTAACACTTGTGCAGAGCTCAGATTCCCTCCCATGAGGTTTGCTTGAGGCCTGATTGTTACTTGACCTTTCCTGGCTAAGATGGAATGGTGGATTCTTGCCTTTCTCCGGAATCCAGAGGGCTGGTGCTGACAGTCAGGATCAAACACTATGAATCAGGCCATGGAGAAGGTGATACCGAATTGCTTCACAAATTGCCTTGGTGAGAGACCCAGGTGGCTCCAGCGGTTTGGGACAGCTAGGGGTCCTATTAGCACACCCATGAATACTCCAACCAAGTGTAGTGATCAGGCATGGGTTTATGAGGATTGGTTGCTATGACCTCAAAGCGTTGTGACATCACAGATGCTGGCTTCACTGATGCAGTTGTCCCTCTCCCATGACCTTGGTATCCTATGGCTTTAGGTAGGAAGCCCCGGGAAGGACAGAACAAGAGCCCTCTGAGCCTGATCAGAAACTCAGGTTGTCTTGTTGGTTAAAGTCCACTTCCCCTTTCTAGATAAATAGGAAAAAAATGATGTTCATTATACCTTCCTTTAGGCCAACATTTCTCCAGAGACAGAGAAGTGTCCTATTTCCACTATAATATCTAGATCTCAAGAAACAGTGAGTCGTCTTGGATACCAACATCTCTCCGTGGGGTTTGTCATCCTGTGGGTGA
>NW_026741312.1:0-5453 GCF_022355385.1 Mustela nigripes
AGCACCGTCCTCACCGAGTGGCAGGCACAAGCGAAGGACTTTCTAGGTTATCTTTTCTAACCCTTAAAGGTCTTGGGTTGTTCTGGGTCACGACTATACAATGGGCCTTCTGCTGGGGTAGTAAGTTGCCAGACACGAGCGATGTGTACTGTCTTTACTGTGTACTGTCTTTACAACCGATCAGCAGGAGGTCTGGGATTTAGCAACAGGAAATGCTCAGTAGTTCAGGACAGCAGAGACCATAAATTCTCCCCAGCGAAAAAAAAAAATGCCAAAAGCCAAATCAAATCACAGCTGTTACCTCTTTTCCTTAGTAACTTAGAAACATTTTGTCTGATGTGGGAAGTGAATCAAGGGAAGCCCCCACATCCCCAAGCAACGACTCTCTGGGTTTGTCAATACTGAAAGAAGCAAACTATCTTGAAGACATTAGCTTACTGAATTTTATACCTTTAAATGTCATTTTTAAGTAAAAACGAACAAAAAAAATCAAGGAAAACTACCACACTCACACACAATTTCAGTAACTAGGCAAGTATGACTATTTTTTTTTCCCAATTTAAGCTTCAGACCCCCAAAATGCAAATATTGAGAATAAGCCACCAGAGTAGGAGGTGGATCTGCTGGTAGGCAGCCGCACCCAGCAACTAGAAACTCAGGACGCCAGCCAGTTTACTCTGAAAACACAATGTCGGAAAAAAGAAAATAAACTTAAAATGAAAATATATTTACGAAGCAGTTTTAGGACAATGAATTTAGCTCGATTAGCATTACTAACCAATTCCTTTCTTACAGGGTCAAAGAGAGGAAACCAAAGGAGGAAAAGTTAAGAAACCCGGAACGTTGAAGGAAGCCAACATTTAACTGTGCGTTACTTCGTGGAGAAAAGTGGGAAATATATAAACTATTCCAAGCCATTTCATTGAACTTTAAACTCCTCTTTCCACTAACACATACATTATTCTCCTCCTATCATTTTGTTGGTTCTTCACCAGGATTATTTTGTTCCTCAGGGATATTCAGAATGTCATTCAACACCTACAGTGCGCACCCTACCCACAACAACATAGAATGACACCCCCCCCATGTCAGCAGTGCCTCGCTGGACAACTGCTGCACTGTAGGGACGGGGCAGGGAACTGGTACCTCAGGAGGCGAACGAGATACAGAAGCGTTCAGGAAAGGCCATCGGCTGCCTCGCTCCATATGCTGCGTCTACAGCAGCGCCCACACTGCTAAGCTGGTCGAAGAGAATGAACCCTACAATTTGTGACTTGAGAAAGAACATTCCAGAGTGTGAAGCTACTGACCTGTTTACAAACATTAACATGCAACTTCCAGAACGTTAAGATTCATAGAAATAACTGGCCGTCTGTGGATCAATGTCTGTAAGAAGACCATCGCTAACAAAAACGATTCAGAATTGGTTCCAGAGTATTTGAAACTGGGACACTGCTCTAAACTTATTTCTGTATAACATCACTTTAATTTTTTAATTTTAATGTTAAAATTAGTCAAGAAAAGGGCTTTCCAAACCTTATTATGGAAATCATTTCACAACATATATGCATATCAAATCAGCACATTGCATACCTTCGACCTACATGATGTCAGGTGGCAAGTCTATGTCAACAAACCCAGGGAAAAAGAATTTTCCACGTTTATTTTAGAAGAGAAACAGAAACCAGTAGTTATTCTCACGGTTCTGAAGGCACACAGTCCCACTCTGGAATGTCACTGGCACCATATAGGTAAACACAGGACACATGTGACTGTCATATCGCACCAAGTCTCTCGCTCACTCTATTTTTAAACACGTATTTATTTGAGAGACCACGGGCCAGCAGGGCTGGCAGAGGCGGGGAGGGAGGAAGGGCAGAGGGAGAGAGACTCTCAAGCAGACTCCAAGCTGAGTGTGGAGCTGACGCGGGGCTCCATCTCACGACTCCGAGACCATGACCTGAGCCGACACCAAGAGACGGCCACTTCAGCGACTACGCCCCCCCCAGACGCCCCCACCTCTTGCTCTCCTTAAGGCGGCAGTGTACTCACAGGCTCGGTTCCGGCTTTTGTATGTGCAGGTGTAGAGGCTGCAGGGCCTCGCTGGCACGAACCTGGGGGTCTGGAATCTTCTCCACAGTAACTTGCATGGAGAGGCTTGAAGAACGACCCTCAGGCTACTCATCACCACCATGTTTAGCCTGGAATCCGGACCGGGCCCCGGATGACTTGCAAGAACCTGATAACCTAGAAGCAGGAGGACAGAGGAGGCAAAGCTGTGAGCAACGGAGACCAACCGTCGGGTGGAAAGCTCCAAGCGGGACAACCGCATGCAGACGATCCATCCACAAGGCAGGGCTGGGGCTGGGGCTGTGGCTGGGGGGGCTGCGGGCGGAGGGGGAATGACTCAATACTTTATCCACTCCTCTTCCTGAAACTCACTGGTCACTCCAGGACAGACTCTTTTGCTGTGATGTCCACTTCCCACTCCTGCCTGCACACCAGCCCCACGGCCTTTGGTTCTTCCCACTCCCCAAGCGCCCCCTGGGCTCAGGGCTTGTGCAGATGCTCCTCCTTCCCCGGCCCCCCCCCCCCCCCCCCCCCCGGCTCGGGGGGGCCCCCCCCCCCCCCCCTTGGGTCTTCCTCTCCAGCATCCCTTCCTAGAAGCCTCCCCTGCCCCTGCGCTCACCACTAACTGGGAGAGCCCAGCGCCCTCTTCACCCCGCTCAGGGCGCCTCCTGCAGCCCCACACCTGATCCAGAAGGTACTTGATGACGCCCCCTCCCCAGCCACCCAGCCCCGTGGCGCTTGGACCCGGTCTGTCTCTGTCACAGCTGCATCTCTCAGGGACACGCTGCCTGGCCTGTGACGGCAGCTCGGTGACCTACGCACACTTCCCTGGTGACGGAGATGAGGATCCCGATTTCCAGAACTCCAGACTGGGAAGCGATTGCCAGCCCGTTCCTGCTCCATATGAAAGGCTCTTCCTAGATGCCTCCCCCACCCAGTTGTGGGGTCCTTCACATTTCCAAACACTTTTCAGTGCTTGCCATTGCAGACGAGGGCCTCATACCCCTCTCTGTAAGATCTGGAGGCCCCTAAAGCACTGCCAGATCTGAAAGAGGACCAAACGCAAAGACAAATCTAAGCTAGTGTCACAGGGATGGGAATTCTGCCAGTAAATGTTTGCACTTCAATGTTCATTGTCATCTCCTTTGTTCTGGGAACCATGCTGGGTGCTGCCATGCAAAGAAGAACAAGGCATGAACTCTAACTTGCAGGCAGGCCATGAGTTTCTCCCTTTTGAAGCCTCTGGAAATGCACATCATATGGCAAGGGAAACCATCCAGGACTCCTCAGAGTCTCCCTTCGGCCTATCAGGCCATTCAACTGTCCGGCAGTGGTGGCCAGGGAAGGAGAGGGGCCCAAAGACACAAAAGAGAAACTGAGGGGCACTGAAGACACATGTCACTTACGTACTGGAACTTTATTTCCATTTTCCAATTTAATTTAATTTTTTTTTTAAAGACTTTGCTCATTTGACAGATCCACAGCAAGAGAGGGAACATAAGCAGGGGATGTGGGAGAAGGAGAAGCAGGCTTCCCACTGAGCAGGGAGCCTGATACAGGGCTTGATACCAGAATCCTGGGACCATGACCCAAGCCAAAGGCAGACACTTAATGACTAAGCTATCCAGGCACCCCTGGAACTTTGTTCCCAGGGTCCTGGGATCAAGCCCCGCCATCAGGCTCTCTGGTCCTGGGGAAACTGCTCCCCCCACCGACCTCTGCCTGCCTCTGCCTACTTGTGATCTCTGTCAAATAAATAAAATCTTAAAAACAAAAACGGAAATGTTCACTTTACCCTCTCCTCTTCATGTACCTCACTACTACCTGACTGTAAACTAGATCTTCCCCACCGTATTGCTACCTCATACATGCCAACTCTGAGGAAGAAGAAAGAAGGCCACACCCAAGGGAAAGTAGAGAAAAAAAACCCTGAGCTGTGTCCACTGAAAGCAGGAAGCAGCTACTTCCCATTACTGCCCTGGAAGGAACAAATGAGGGCTCCAGGAGGAACCCTTTATAACCAGCAACACTCCATGTGTCAGCACAAGCACTGCCAAGTGAACTGTGGCAAGAGTTCCCTGTGGCAAGAACTGGCCTCTCAGCCCGGTGCCAGGCACTCTGTTGTATGCATCACTTTGCCGGTGAACACACTCAAGGCAGGGAGTGAAAATGCACGATGCGTTAACCAGCTTGGGCTGCTGGACCAAAATACCACAAACCGAGTGGCTTCAACAACAGACTTATTTTCCACAGGTTTAAGGGTTGGAAGCCGAAGACCAACATTCCAGCCAGTTGGTTCCTGGTGAGAACCCACTTCATAGCTCGTATACAGCTATCCTCTCACTAAGCCTTCACAGGATGGACAGACAGCAAGCTCTGGACTCTCCCTTTTCTTATAAGGACACTAATCCTATCCTGGAGTGGCAACCTCATGCCTTAATCAAACCCTAATTACTTCACAAAGGCTCCATCTCTTAATACCATCCCACTGGATGTTAGGACTTCAACATACGGGTGGGGGTAGGGAGAGCAGAAACATTCAGTCCACAATACATGGCCACCACATTCAAAGGGACCAGTGGGAAGTGCCTGGCCTCCAGGCCTAAATCCCTACGTGAGGTCTTAGGGCCAGTGTATCAGTTTGTAATAAAGAACCACAACCTGCATAGCTTAAACAACAGCAATTTATTGTCTCACAGTCCCGGAGGCTGGAAGTCCGAGGTCAAGGTGCCAGTATGGTTGGTTCCTTGTGAGGGCTGTGAGGGAGAATGTGTGCCAGGCCTCTCTACCTGGGATGGTTAATTTTATGTCAATCTCCCCAACAGATGCATGTGACACAACTGAAGCATGGAGCCAGGTGGGGATATGAGATTGATTTGAAGAATACCAATTTCCAAGAGACTGGAAGACCCTTAGGTATTATTCCATAAACACAGGATGGTTTCTGATGACCCCATGTGCACAGCACAGGAGGGAACGGAGTGCACAGAGTAGAGCTGGGAAGGTCAGTGACAAGGACGTTCCTTCAACCATCCTTCATTCAGTCCATCATTCTTTTATCCTTTCATTCATCAGGACAGCAATCAAACATTTATTAAATGCCAGACATTGTTCTAGGATCATTGGGGAGGATAAAACCAAGTCCCTACCCTCGCAGAACTTATATTCTACTGGGGAAGACAGACAATATACAGCAGTGTAATATGTAAGTCAGTTGTACCGACAATCACATTATAATATACTCAGTGAAAAATAAAGCAGAATAAGGTAAATTTGAAGTGCCACCAGGAAAGAGGCGTTGCATTTAAAATAAGCTGCTCAAAGGAGGCCTTACGGAGGTGAGATTTGAGCAACAGACTGAAGGAAATGAACGAATTAGTAAT
>NW_026741313.1:0-5449 GCF_022355385.1 Mustela nigripes
ATATACAGGAAACTGAGTCGGAGCCCACCTGTGAGAGCCCACCTGTGGAGGCCTTTCATTAGAATGGTCTCTGGTTCTAGCCTCAGTTCAGAATACTGCGTGTACCTGAGGACCGAGTCCAGATGTTTCTTTCATCTCTGACTTGCATTTGAAATCCTCCTCAGACTTCAGCTTCCAGGATTGCTCCCGTCCTTGCTCTCCCACTGTCTCGGTGGGGATCCGCCATGAGTGTTGACACAGGAATGAATGAATGATATATACCCCCAGGTCGCTGGGGATTTTTCTTGTTTTGCTGAGGTTGGAAAGGCTTGGGAGAGACCCCCTGTATGCAGATACAGAGCTGCATGCAATAGCTTAGATAAACGTGGTCCCCACTTAATTGCTTGGGCATTGAACATTTCGCCCTTAACCTGTGGCTTGAGCAGTTAGGAGGAGACAATCTGGAGGTGAATCAGAAGATGGCTGAATCCACATGGTGGTGGGCTGGGTTTGGGAGATTTTCCTGGAGATTCTAAAGAAAGATCTAAATTCTTCCAATGGGGAGTGGTAAACATTTTATCAATGGGAGATGGAAAATAAATTGTCTGGTTAACCTTTCCCTCCCTCTCAAAACCCATTATTTGAAAAAACAAAAAAGGAAGTGAAGGGAGAAATCCTCCCACTCCCATCCCCACTCACCTCCATAGCCACCTCCTCTTCCAAGAACCTAACAGACAAGGTGCCAAGAAGTGTTAGGTACCAGCAGTGGTCTCAGAGCTCATTCAAGGATCATGGTGAAAGTCATTCAAAGAGATTGTGGGGGCACAGGGATCCAATTAAGGGGGACAAGTTTAAGGTTTGCCTGGTCCCCTAAAAATTAATGGCACTAGAGAAGATGAGCTTTGGGAACTATAGCTTAATGGATACAACGTGTAAAAAGCTTCAGTGAGTCATGTTGGGAAGAGGCCATGAGGGCAGCAAAGACAGTCTTAGATGATGTTATTAATAGCACTACAGGCTCCAAATTTCCTGTGGTGGTGTTCTTGGCAAGACCAGCCCGGCCAAAGTGGATCCTCACAACCTGCAACAGAGGGTCTTGGAGATCCCAGCATGTGAGGTATGATGAGAGGGTAAAATGATAGGAGGTGTCCTTTGGAAGGTCTGTATTCTTGACTTTAAAAGGAAGAACCCAAATCTGTAGGTGAAATCTTTTTGGCTACAAAGAAGGCCGAGGCCTCCTAAGGTCAAGGTCTCCTCGTCACTTGCAAAGATGTCGAAGAACATATTCAGACATTTCAAAGATGTCCTCATATCCATCCGTTCCCACTCTGGAATTCTATCAATAAGGTGAGAGTTCCTCTAGTTGGAAAAAAGATCTAAAAAGACTTCCCTTTCTCATGTAATCTCTGTAACCTCCAGGACACACCCACCTACCCCTTCCAGCGCTGCAATGAAGCTACAGCTGGTGCCAATTTGTGGAACTCATTAAAGGCTATTTTCCCTTATATACCCCCGGACCAAGTTCCCATGCTCCCTCACCTGATTTCCTGCACTCACCTCCCACCTGGTGTGTTCACACCTGCACGTGCCTTTTACCAACCCCTTTGCCAAAAGGCAGCCAGAGTGACCTTTCAAAGACCTATCAGTTCCTGGCCTTTGTCTCCATAGAAAACTGCACTGATCTTCTAACAAATTCTCAGTCCTCCAAAGGCATCCATAATCCTCCCATCCATCTCTTCCTACCCTTCCAACTGACTGATGCCTGTTCTGCCCTGTCTTTCTGCCCTTCAACCACGCTGCCTCCCTCTTCCTGTGGAGACCCCTCATGGTGCCTGCCTCCAAGCACAGGTGATTCCCATTGATGGGAAGACCCTCTTCCTCTCCCCCGTCTCCCCACTCCAGTTACTCCCACTTATTTGTGAGCTCACAAACCCCATGGTACACACTCTCCATGCAGCCTGCTCTCTCTTTTCTAGCACTGGCCTTCATTTATAGCTGTGGTTGTGTCACGGATGTCCCTCCCCAGCCTGCCTCCAAGCTCTCCGACCATTTAGCTCCAACACCTGACACGGTGCCTGGCACGTAGTAAGCCCTGGCTAGCTTCTAAGAGCCTCACTGAGGGACTGAAAGTGTTTTAAAAAATGTCACCACGTAGGCTCCAAACTGTAGGCAGAAAAAGCTTTGCCTGGATTGACATTTTAGAGACGTATTCATCAAGTTAGATGTGTTCACTGACTTTACCTTGTAAAATTAAAAAAAAAGGACCTCTGTATCGCTTTGCATCTAACGAAGGCACATGTATACATTAAACCACGTTATGAGCTTAATGGAAGGAGACAAGATTTTTTCGCTAAGAAAATGTATAAGACTGTTGAGGTCACGTGGGAGGAAATAGTCCGTTTGTTGGAGGATTGCTATCTTACTCTATCACAGCCACTAATAAAAATCTGTCACGGGGTGAGTCAGAATTGTCTGTCAGATATGAGTTAGATCTGGCTCATGTTCGTACAGACATGAAAGCCAGGAACGAAGAAGCAGGCTTTGAAAGCCTGGGTTGAGGAGGCGGTGTGGTTCACTGTGATGAGCTAAGTACCCAGGGCCACCGGCAGACATGCGGGCCTGTGTCCTTCCTTTGTTCTGGGGTCCGTCTTGCACCATGTGGTGAGGCTAGCAGCTAAGAGCACCTCAGGACAGGACCCCGTGGCATCTTACCTCTCCCACCCTCCTGTGGGCTCCAGTGGGCTCCAGTGGGCTCCAGTGGATCCCAGGGGACAGCCTGCCTTCCTTGCAAAGCCCAGTAGCACTGGGAGCAGAAACTGGGACCAAAGAGCGAGCACCTTGTTTGACAAGCCAGACCAGCCACCTCTTGTTCAGATGCAGGGGGAGCCATGGCGTGCTGACTCCTCCCTTCTTCCTTTCCCCATTCCTCCCTCCCTCCCACTTCCCTTCCCCTCTCTCCTTCCCTGGTGGTGCCCTTTCCCGATGCCCACTTCATCCCTTTTCCTTTCTTACATGCCTGTCTTCTAGAGTTTCTTTCTCCTCTCAATTACTTCCCTTCGTCTGAATCTCCTCTATGGTCCCTTTGTCCCCGCTCTCTGCTCCTCCTCCCCTTCCCTGGCCCCTGTTCAGCTCCATCCAGACTGCAGGCAGAGCTGGACTAACACGCTCACTTGCTAGCTCAGCCACCCTCCAGAGAAGTCACTCTTCGGTGCCCACCTTCCTGACCCCCTGGTCCTTTCTCCACTTATTCAGTTATTGCTCTGAAGTCTGAGGAGGACAGAGCGGGGCTGCCGCAGAATCAGGCCAGAGGAGAAACCAAACCATGTGTCCACACTGTCCCCAAGTACTGCTGCTCTGTGAGCTTTCGGAGTCCTCTACAGGTTTAGGATTTAGGGGCTTCTTCAGAACTGGGAGTGAAAACAGCCATAGGTCAAAAGAAAAGCTATGGCCCCCACACAAAAATAATAATCACAAATGAAAACTAAGTTAACTCTGAAGTCCCAAAGTCGAAGAATTGCCTTGAATCTGTCACTAGAAAGCACCCAAGGCCTCACTCTCTGGGTTCTGGGTGCCCTGGGAATGGCAGGAGGCTCTGACCCCCTTCCGTCTTCATTCACTCCCAAAGAACATCCTCTGAGGTGGTCTTCAAACTTCCTCTGAGAAACTGTCTCTGGGAACTGTAGGCCCTTGGCTGCTGGGACGAATGAGGGTGATGTCAGGACCTGATGGGCAGCTTTACCAGGAGATGGTGGCTTCTGGATGCAGTCCTCAGGTCCCATGGTCTGGGTGAGATCTGGGTCTTTGAGTGGAGGAGGACAGATGAGATTTCAGATTTTGAGTTGATTCTGGGATGATTAGTGCTTTGGAGGGCATTGGGTGAAGGTGTATTGCACACGGGAAGGACACGAATTTGGGGAGCCAGAGAGTGGACTGTTAAGAGCTGACCTGCATTTCCCCCAGAAACCTTGCTGCTGTCCTTATCTCTGGTACCACAGAATGTGACCTTATTTGGAACTAGAGTCCTTACACATGCAATCACATTACAGTGAGGTCCTTAGAGTGGGCCCTAATCTCCTGTAACTGACCTCCTTATGTAAAGGGAAAATCTGGACAGAGAGATGCCCCTACTGTCAGTGGTGGGCAGTGCATGAACTTCTAGAACCCTGACAGTAGTGGAAAACAGACTCAGGCTGGGCACTAGGTAAATGGGAGCTCTAGTGGAATTTCAGATGAAGATGCTGTGGACCTCGGCTTCCCAGGTCATAGTGACGTTAGGATTTCAAATTCAAGTCAGAGATGAAAGAAACATCTGGACTCGGTCCTCAGGTACACGCAGTATTCTGAACTGAGGCTAGAACCAGAGACCATTCTAATGAAAGGCCTCCACAGGTGGGCTCTCACAGGTGGGCTCCGACTCAGTTTCCTGTATATTCATTCATTAAATCGCTCTGCGGGTCAACATGCAGAACAAAACCATTTAATAAAAGTGACAATGAGGAGAGGAAAGGGACGCCAGAAGGCATGTGAATGTGGAGAGAGGAAGATCCAGGGTGGAAAAACCGAGAATCCCTCCCTGTGCTCCTTGCTGCCAGGGAGGTCTGAGGGACTAGTTTCCACCTGGGATTTGAAGTCCAGAACAAAAGTGGCGGGGCCACGCCACGGGATGAGGGAAGGGGGTCCTTGGCACCCGTGTGTGGGGGTGCCAAACGATGGGGGATATTGCACTCGCTGGCGGGGGGCACCTCGCGTGGCTCCGTCCCCTGCCCGACCCCATGGGGGCCCCGGTGGGGCGGGGCATCCGGGGTGGTCCCGCTGCCCCAGGGTCGCGGGAGGCTGGGTCCCGAGGCCCGGTGAGCTCCCAGCCCGCGCTTTCTGCTCCAGGTGAGGGCACGGCACGGTGTCACTTTACCTGCTTGCAGAGGGTAGTCCAGAGAAGCCATGGGGCGGGGCGGGGCGGGGCGGGGCAGCGGGCCATGGGAGCGGGACAGCGCGGCCTCAGGGGCTGGGCTGGAGTGCGGGAGTGCAGGGGTGGCGAGTCCCGGAGGGTCCTGCAGTCCCGACTGGGCCGCAGCACAGCACAGGGGCGCTGCACGCCCCTCTTCCACTAGCCACTCCACCACCTCTCAGACTCTCTGCCGGGTTCTCCGCGAGCTCACTTCCCGCTTCCGGAATTAGCAAAGCCCCTTCTCCGGACCGCCCCCCTCCCCCGCCCGCCCCCCTCCTTCCTGAGGCATAGGCCCGGGCCTGGGCACCGGGTGAAGCCCTGGGGGCCTGCGAGTGTGGCCAGCGCCGGCGCTCAGCAGCCTCCTAGCCTGGCTCCCCGAGCAGGTGTCTGTGCGATGCCTGGCTGCAAAAAGATCATCAGCCCTAAACCCCGGCTGCACTCTCCGGTCACTTTGCTGACTTCCTGATTGTGCCCAAATCCGGGAACCAGCTTCCCCAGCACAGGCCTGGGCTGAGATGCCTGCCC
>NW_026741314.1:0-4618 GCF_022355385.1 Mustela nigripes
CTGTGCTTTTGCCAGCTTCCTGCACTTTTCATCCAGTCAGCTATCAATCTTTTCATCAGTAACTCTTTATTTTATTTTATTTTATTTTATTTTTATCAGTTTTATTCCTGTGGTTCAAACTCCCTGATATCTTCTGTGTTTTCTGATGTACACAAAGTATCAAAGCCGCTGCTTTCAATCCTCCATCAGGCGTGTTATATGTAGAGCTTTCACTCTAACTGCCTGGCCATGATCATGTCTTCTCCCCCCCCCCTTGGCATCAATTGACTATTCCATCATTTAACTGGATCTAGGTCTCTTTCTTCTTCTCTGTATTAGAAAAGCCCATTCTGTTTTCTAGCCAGATGGTAATTTATTTAGGAAAAAGAGATCTTGCAGTGCCCACGGGCTGGCCCTTGAGAGACTCACAGGTGTCTGTATGTGGCATGCATGCCCTCTATTGTTTTGTTGAGGATGTCCACTGTTCTTGAGGCCAGTCTTCTGCAGAGGCTCTCCTTGTCTGCTGTTTTGTGTGTTTGGGTTCTGGGCTGAATATGCTGAGGTTTAGCGTGGTGGGCTCTGGTGTCCTGTGAAAGGAGATGTTCAACACACTCAACAGAATGAAGTCCTGCAGCATGCTGTGGTCAGGAGAGAGCATGTGGGCAGGGTTTTCTTCCAGTCCTCTACGGGAGAGCCTGTTCTCCTGGGACAGAGCAACTCGTACTGAGGAAGGCAGTTCCCCATGTGTTACATGGTTGGGATTTCGTGTTTGCCAGTTAGGCAGCTAATTTCCTCACTGTCCTGTCTTTGGCCAGTATCTCAGTCTTCATGCTGCTGGCACAAGAGCCTATAATTTCCTGGACCCCATCGAGTCATCTCCACGAACACTGCCTCTCACGGATGCACTGCCAGAAACCACATCTTCCCACAGTGTCTCCTGGTATTATCTCTGATCATGGTTTTCAGACTCTCTGCACAAGGGTGCTTTTTGGTGTCCTCTGCAGGAAAGACACAGTGTTCTCTCGAGTCAATGTCTGCCAAGCCTGTTGATCTGAAATCTCCAGGCCTCAAGACCTTTTGTTGGCAAGAATCCGGGCCCTTGAGACCCTCTCCTGGTCACAGTCAATGTCATTGGGAAATAGGCTCCTTGTGGGTTCCCAGTGTGCTCTGGTCTCCTGTGCCTTTGTCTTCTGCATTGTCTCACTGCCCTCTGATGAACTAACCGCCCACATCTCCCCTGTGACATGTATCCAATCTTCTCCCATAATCTCTGAGACTACTTTTCTTTTTTGCTGTGGAGTTTACTTTGTAGGCCTCAGGTTAATTGATGCCATGTTGCTGTTGTTGTAGTAATCTTCCTATTGTGTTCAAGGCTGAAGACAAGCCTGGAGTTCTCAAACACTACTACCATCTCACTGTCCTTCAAAGGCACCACAGATTCCTACCGATGCATATACAAGAATAAATTCTTGGCACTTGCCTCATGTGGCAGTGCTGTTTAGAGCATTAGGCTGCATCACATCTGCCAGTCACAGAAAAGCGAATAACAGATGATTTCATTCTCTCATGGTAGTCAAGAGAAACATATGAAAAAGAAAGTCAAAAAGGGACAAACAATAGGATTCTAAGCAGGCACAAAAAATGTGGTGTTTGTTTGAAGGCAGGTTTGTGAGAATATGTGTTTATCAAAGAGGATAAAAGTTGACATTCTTTGTAGGAAATGTTCCTGAAAGTGATCGAATGTAAGTTTTCAAGGCATGTCAAATTGAATTCCTATCCATAAAAGATAGACTTCCTATATCTTAAAGTTCAATTATAAGTGTTATGTGAAAAAACACAGACAACACACTCACACACACTCACAGACACACACACACACACACACACACACACAGAAGATTTGCAAAAGTTGCAGAAGAAGTGAGGAATCACACTAATGGAAGCAACCCCCAAAGAAAATACTGTAAAGGTGAAAGGCACAGAGTATCCAATCAGAAAGCAAACAAAATGAGAAAGTTAACTAATTATCTATCAATAATTCCTTCAAGTATTCAGGAATAAATTTTCCCACCACTGTAAACCTATTGTTGGTCTGAATGAAAGTTTTAAAAAAAGGCAAAAAATGTGCACAAGAATAAAACAAAAATGAAACAAGCCCGACTTTTTGTTGCGCAGAGATTATTTCTTTTTACTATAAAGATACACAAAGCTTGGATGTGAGGTAATTGGGAAGACATAGGTTATGCAATTGGCAAGGGGAAGAGAGCCAAAGTGAGTGTGTCTGTGGCAGATAGAGAAATTTTATGCCTTCTAGAGACAAAAGATTACCGGAAGGTGTTTTGTCTTAAAGGAGCATCAAAACATCAGAAACTTGGAAGAATTACCAACGTATAAACCACAAACATGCCTATATCTAAAGATTGGAAACATATGAACACAAAGGAAGGAAGGTGGGGACCTCAATCCAATATTTTCTGAACTATGATATCCACTTGCAGTACAGGACCAATCATCTGGATGGAAAGGCTGTAAGGAATAGCAGACGTCATCATAGCCTCCCTAGACCACCTGAGCTTTAGATCCATGTGTAAGTTTGTTTCTCTGAGGAGCATAAGAGACACTCTTCCACAGGCAGACTTAACTTTGACTATCAGAGATTGTGTGCTGGAGTCCAAATCATGTCATAATGAATGGAAGAGAATTCAAATCCTATCTTGTATACTTATGACCACAAAGGTATGAAATCTTATAGAAAATATTTGTGAAGGGGAAACACAGCTACACAGTGATAGGTGGAAAAAACAACATACTTATGAACTAGTTTTGAATCAAAGATGGAAAATCCAAAGGAAAAAGAAAGTGCCATGAACAAAGGAAAGTAAAGAAAATTATGGGATGAAGCCAAACATTTTATGGAGAAACAATATAAGGTTAAGTGAGTGTATTTCCAAAAATTCAAAACACCTAAAAAAAAGCATCCTAACTTGATGACAGAGGGAACAAGAAGAAGAATCGAACTCCAAAGTTAACAGAAAAAATTAAATAATAAATATGATAATCCAAATAAAGAAAATACAAACAAACCAATAGTAAAAAATCAGGAGAACTTGCACGTCTGTTTTGAAAATGTTAACAAACTGGACAAGTCATTACATGGAGAAAAATGGGAGATAAGCACAGAGCTGAAAGTAGTAAACCACATGACAACTGATAGAAAGGAAAAATAAGTAACCTAAAAGATCAGTCTACACAATTATGTTAGCACATCCAAGAACTAAGAAAAAAGGATAAATTCACAGACACATATCAGCTCCCAAGATTAGATCAGGAAACCTACAAACTCTGAGATCTCTTCTAGTGACTAAAGTGTGTGAAGCAGTAATTGAACACCTGCAAAACCACAAAAAGCCAGGTCCAAACCATTTTCCTGGGCAACTCTTCTAGACATTTATTGAAGGCAATATCATTTCTTCTCATTAATTACAGAAAGGGAAAAGGCAGGAAGACTAATTAACAAATATAAAGACCCAATTCAGATAAGGACAATATAGGAAAGAAATTCCATGCCATTTCAATAATTAACTACCCTCTGGGGAACTGCATGAAGATGTGGCAACACAACCGTGCTTTCACCCTCTCATGACCACCCCCCGAATCGCTTCATGCAATAAGCAGACAGTGCATCATATAGAATATGGGCATGTTCTAATGGGGCCAGGAGAGGATGAACAATGTGTTAACAAGGGCCATTACAGCAGGACCAACAGTGGATGCTCCAGTTTGGTGAGGAAATCCAGGAAGACAAAGAACAGGAGAATGAACAAGGGGGCTCAGAGTAAAGGTCTAGTTTTGTAGGATGGTGGGAGGTGCTTTGAACCAGGCTGCCTTCCATAGGGACCTAGGTCCAAGTTAAATAAAATATCCTCTGGCCCCAGTCAATCCTTGTACACTGGTTTTGGTTTTGGTTTTGGGTTTTTGTTAAACGATGCACATGCATGTATTTGACAGAGAGTCAGAGAGATCACAATAAGGGAGTGGAGCTGGAGAGGGAGAAGCTGACTTTCCCTTGAGCAGGGAACCTGAGACCAGAGTCGAGGCTATAACTCTGGGATCATAAGTTGAGCTGAAGGCCCTCTCTGAACTGATGGACACACCCTGGGACCCAATCCTTGTCTTCTAAATACCTGCTAGTTCTAGACAAGAACCGCTGCTCTATCATTGATCAGAAATGCAGGGGATATGTATTTCAGCTTGGGCTGGTGTTGCTTGAGCTATCTGACCTGCTTTAAGAGCTGGTCTATGATAGTTGTCTTTCTCTGCTTGACTTATTTCGCTAAGCATGATATATGAGGAAGTGGTGATGCAACATGGAGGATTAAGTGGGTAGAAGAATAAATGAAACAAGATGGGATTGGGAGGGAGACAAACCATAAGTGACTCTTAATCTCACAAAACAAACTGAGGGTTGCCGGGGGGAGGGGGTTTGGGAGAAGGGGGTGGGATTATGGACATTGGGGAGGGTATGTGATTTGGTGAGTGCTGTGAAGTGTGTAAACCTGGTGATTCACAGACCTGTACCCCTGGGGATAAAAATATATGTTTATAAAAAATAAAAAATTAAAAAAAAAATAAAAAAAAA
>NW_026741314.1:4718-5447 GCF_022355385.1 Mustela nigripes
TATGATAGTTGTCTTTCTCTGCTTGACTTATTTCGCTAAGCATGATATATGAGGAAGTGGTGATGCAACATGGAGGATTAAGTGGGTAGAAGAATAAATGAAACAAGATGGGATTGGGAGGGAGACAAACCATAAGTGACTCTTAATCTCACAAAACAAACTGAGGGTTGCCGGGGGGAGGGGGTTTGGGAGAAGGGGGTGGGATTATGGACATTGGGGAGGGTATGTGATTTGGTGAGTGCTGTGAAGTGTGTAAACCTGGTGATTCACAGACCTGTACCCCTGGGGATAAAAATATATGTTTATAAAAAATAAAAAATTAAAAAAAAATAAAAAAAAAAAAGAGCTGGTCTAGCTTATCCTCCTGAAGTCAGAGATTTGGCTATGGACAAACTATTCTCCCACGCATATTTGTGTAAAGAGAATCCCTCCATTGCTTGCTTTTGCAGAGGCAATGATATTATGTCTTTGGGTGCTCCGCTTCTATGGATAATGAGGGGATTCCTCTTTGCATTTGAATCTGGATCTCTGTTTCTGCTCCCAGATGAGGGACATTTTCAGCCCCTATTTCTCAAATCGATGTTCATTCCTCTTTTTTCTTTCCCTCCTTGTTCTCCTACAATAGGCATCTCTTTCCATTCCATGACTTCCTTAACATTTTTGTCTTAATTTTTTATTTTTTATAAACATATATTTTTATCCCCAGGGGTACAGGTCTGTGAATCACCA
>NW_026741315.1:0-5441 GCF_022355385.1 Mustela nigripes
TCTGAGGAGAGATGCCTGGAAACCAAAGCAATGGATACGATAGGTGCCTAGAGGCCTGTTCGTTCCTTTTTACCTCTGGGGACATCATTCTACGGGTCTGAGTGCCGGTATGTGCTCAGATGGGCCCAGATTGCCTCTTTTTTTCCTGGGAAGCCACAAATATTGGGATGGCCTCAGGGACTTTGGAGGTTTATCCTCTTAGTAGGGTTGTGGCTATTGGAATAGGCACATACAATTCCCATGGAGAGGGCAAGCACAGTCGTCAGGTTTGGCTCCAGGGTCCTGAGACTGCAGGGTGTGTAGGCCAGGGTTGTTTGGAAAGATGTCTGAAAACACAAACTCGGCTTATGATTCGGGTCATAGGTTGGCAGGACTGATCTACAGACCATGAGTAGAACTCTTCGGGATATGAAAAAGGGCGAGTGTGAGGCTCTTGCTCAAGTTTTGGTCTCTGGATATCATGTCACTCAGAGTCGTGAAATTTCCGGATGACCTCATGGGAAATGGACGAGTCTTACTCTCTGGGGGTTTGGACCTGTCCAAGGAGTTTGGGGTCACTCTGTGGGATGGAAGAAGTCCTGTGCTCTGTTGTTGTAGATTTGTTTTGTTTTGTTTTTCAACCTCAGGTGTCCCACCAAATGAGGGATTCCAGAGTAGAGCCCTTGGGAGGGGCGACTGGACAACTAGAAATCTGGTTAAAAATTGGGGCCTAGGGATATGTCAAGCCCATTATGACATCTAATGGTCCAGCCACTTAGAGGATGTACTAGAGGACAGGACTCACGCTGAGGGTCACAATGCGTGTTTATGCCCTCATCGCACTCAAGAATGGGCGGGGCCTCAGGGTGAATGCTGGTTTCTCCTACACTGAACGTTGGACAACATGCCCACCAGAAGGTTTCTTGCCATGGGTATGGAAGAGTTCTGATTTCTGCACCACAGTCACCCCTGGGTAGTGATTGGAGATAAGGTCTAGGTTCTGAAGCCTGAAAACTGAGGTAGGGAAGAGATGATGACCTAAGGCCATGGCGCGTCTGTTGTGCTCAGTGTGTGGTCAGCTGTCTGGGTGTCGTTCACGAGGTCCGAGCTCAGGTTGCCAGACAGTGCATTAGTGCCCAGGTTAGACTATATATTTTGGGTGCATTCGAGTGCCGTGTAAGTTCTTATCTGAAGAACTCTTCAGGATATGAAGAATGAGCGAGTCTTAGGCCTGTGCTCAGGCTTTTGTCTTTGGATTTTTTATCAGCGATGGACGTGGAATGTTGGGGAGGCCTCATGGTCCATGGACGAATCTTGCTATCTGTGGACTTGGCCCCATCCCAATTGTTTTCCGTCAATCTGTGGGATGAGATGACTCCTTTCAGGTTTGTTACCTCAGGTGTCCCACCAATAGAGGATTTCCAAAGCAGAGCCCTTGGGAAGAGTGAAGGGACAAACCGAACTATGGTTAAAAATTGGGGCCTAGGGGCATGGCAAGCCCAATTTGCTGTCTCTCCATCCAGCCACTGAGAAGCCTTACCTAAGGACTGGGCTCAGACTGAGGGTCACAATGTGTGTTTGTGACCAATGTGGCCCGCGAGCATGGGCGGGGCCTATGGGCCACCCTGGTTTCAACTACACTGAAGCTTGGGCAACATGCCAACCACAAGGTTTCTTGCCATGGGGAAAGAGTTCTGATCTGCATCATTTTCAAACCCGGGCCGAGATTGGAGATAAGGTCTAGGTTCTGAAGCCTGAAAACCGAGGTTGACAAGAGATGACGACCTAAGGCCATGATGGGTCCCATGTGCTCAGTGTGCGGCCAGCTGTCTTGGTGGGGCCAGGAGGTCCAGGATCAAGCTGTGTCAGAAAAGGCATTAGTGCCCAGGTCAGTCTATATATTGGGGTACTGCCGAAATGCGTGCCCCGTTGATCCACATTTGGGGTTCCTGTGTAGCCCCAGAGGGCAATATTTTTCTTCTGGAGGGCAGGCTGAGTGCTGCATTGTAGTTCTGGATTGCCAAACTGGAGGGCTTGAGGGCCAGTAGTCTGAGGACGGAAGTCTGAGAACCCAAGCTAGGCCTAGGCTTTTGGGTGAGGATATGGTAGGCACAATCTACAGACCTGAATCGAGATCTCGTGCATCTGAAGTCAGGGCGAGGATCAGACGATCGCTCAGGTTCGACATTCTGTCCCTGATGACCCTTCTTGAAGGGGGGGTGGATCACGAGCCCATGGGTTGTTCCCACGATGGGAGTTGTGAGAAGCTCCCAACTGCAAAGATTCTTCTGCAGGACAATTGAGTCCTGTTGTTTGGCTCCAGGACAACGATTCCGAGCAGCGTTCTAAGGATGGATGGCTGGGTAGCCCACAACACATTCCAATTGTCTCCAAGCAAAAAGACAGGTAAGATCTGCTTGATCAGGGGGAGCAAGTGAGGAGGCTGAGTTGAAAAGGACACTCCCGTGGATATGTTCTAATAAGTATTATGTCTATGGAGACCTTGAAATGAAGCGGTGGCACTGGGGCACTGAAGGGTTCGTCTAAATAGAGGCTTTCACAAGGCTCCATCGTGCAAGTTTACCATTTGTAGATTAGATTTGTTCTGATGGTTTAGTCAAGAAACAGCCACATGCCGTTATTGAATTCCAGGCCTATGAGGAGAAATGCCTGGAAACCAAAAAATGGTTCTGATTAGGGCCTAGAGGCCTGTTCGTTCCTTTTTACCTCTGGGGACATCAGTCTACGGGTCTGAGTGCCGGTAGGTGCTCAGATGGGCTCAGATTGCCTCTTTTTTTCCTGGGAAGCCACAAATATTGGGATGTCCTCAGGGAATTTGGAGGTTTATCCTCTTTGTAGGATTGTGGCCATTGGAATGGGCACATACAATTCCCTTGGAGAGGGCAAGCACAGTCATCAGGTTTGGCTCCAGGGGCCTGAACCTGTAGGGTGATTACGACAGGGCTGCTTGGGCAGTTTTCTGAAAACACAAACTCGGCTTATGTTTCCGTTCATAGGTATGGCAGGACTGATCTACAGACCATGAGGAGAACACTTCAGGATATGTAAATAGGGCGAGTGTGAGGTCTTGCTCAAGTTTTTGTCTCTGGATATCGTGTCACTCATGGTCGTGAAATTTCCGGGTGACTTCATGGGAAACGGACGAGTCTTACTCTCTGGGGGTTTGGCCCCGTCCAAAGAGTTTGGGGTCATTCTGTGGGATGGAAGAAGTCCGTTGCTCTGTTGTTGTTGATTGGTTTTGTTTTGTTATTCAACCTCAGGTGTCCCACCAAATGAGGGATTCCAGAGTACAGCCCTGGGCGGAGTGATTGGACAACCAGTAATCTGGTTAAATATTGGGGCCTAGGGACATGTTAAGCCCATTATGACATCTAATGGTCCAGCCACTGAGAGGACGTACTAGAGGACAGGACTCACGCTGAGGTTCACAATGCGTGTTTTGCCCTCGTCGCACTCAAGAATGGACGGGGCCTCAGGGTGAATTCTGGTTTCTCCTACACTGAACGTTGGACAACATGCCAACCACAAGGTTTCTTGCCATGGGTAAGGAAGAGTTCTGATTTCTGCATCACAGTCACCCCTGGACATGATTGGAGATAAGGTCTAGGTTCTGAAGCCTGAAAACTGAGGTAGGGAGGAGATGATGATATAAGGCCATGGCGGTTCTGATGTGCTCAGTGTGCGGTCAGCTGTCAGGGTGTTGGTCACGAGGTCCGGGCTCAGGTTGTCAGAGTGCATTAGTGCCCAGGTTAGACTATATATTTTGTGTGCATTCGAGTGCCGTGTAAGTTCTTATCTGAAGAACTCTTCAGGATATGAAGAATGAACGAATCTGAGGCGCGTGCTCAGGCTTTTGTCTCTGGATTTTGTATCAGCGATGGCCGGAATGTTGGGGAGGCCTCATGGGCCATGGAAAAATCTTGCTATCTGTGCACTTGGCCCTATCCCAATTGTTTTTCGTCAATCTGTGGGACGGGAGGAATCCTTTCAGGTTTGTTACTTCAGATGTCCCAACAAAAGAGGAATTCCAAAGCAGAGCCCTGTGGAAGAGTGAAGGGACAACCCCAACTATGGTTAAAAATTGAGGCCTAAGGCCATGGAAAGCCCAATATGCTGTCTCTCCATCCAGCCACTTAGAAGCCTTACCTGAGGACTGGGCTCAGGCTGAGGGTCACAATGTGTGTTTGTGACCAATGTGGCCCGCAAGCATGGGCGGGGCCTCATGGGCCACACTCGTTTTAAGTACACTGAACCTTGGACAACATGCCAACCACAAGGGTTCTTTCCCTGGGGAAAGAGTTCTGATTTCTGCATCATTTTCAAACCTGGACCTTGATTGGAGATAAGGTCTAGGTTCTGAAGCCTGAAAACCGAGATTGAGAAGAGATGACTACCTAAGGCCATGGTGGGTCCGATGTGCTCAGTGTGCGGCCAGCTGTCTGGGTGGGGCCAGGAGGTCCGGGCTCAGGCTGTGTCAAAAAGGGCATTAGTTCCCAGGTCAGCCTATATATTTGGGGAACAGCCGAATGGCGTGCCGGTTTGTCCTCATTTGGGGTTTCTGGGTAGCCCCAGAGGGCAATGTTTTCTTCTGGAGGGCAGGAGTGCTGCATTGTAGTTCTGGATTGCCAAACTGGAGGGCTTGTGGGCCAGTAGACTGAGGACGGAAGTCAGAGATCCCAAGTTAGGCCTAGGTTACTGGGTGAGGATATGGCAGGCACAATGTACAGACCTGCATCGATTTCTCGTGCATCTGAAGTCAGGGCGGGATCAGACGATCGCTCAGGTTGGACATTCTGTCCCTGATGGCCCTTCTTGAAGGGGGTTGGATCACGAGGCCATGGGGGTGTTCCCACGATGGGAGTTGTGAGTAGCTCCCAACTGCAAAGATTCTTCTGCAGGATAATTGAGACCTGTTGGTTGTCTCCAGGACAACGATTCTGAGAGGGTTCTAAGGATGGATAGCTGGGTAGCCCACCACGCATTCCAATTGTCTCCAAGCAACAAGACATGTTAGATCTGCTGGATCTTGGGGAGCAACCGAGGAGGCTGAGTTGAAATGGACGCTCCCGTGGATGTGTCCTAATATGATTTTGTGTATATGGAGACCTTGTAATGAAGTGGTGGCACTGGGGCCCAGAAGAGTTCTCCTTAAGAGAGGCATTCACACAGCTCCATCGTGCAAGTTTCCCATTTGTAGATGAGATTTGTTCTTATGGGTGAGTCAAGAAACAGCCATATGCTGTTATTGAAATCCAGGCCTCTGAGGAGAGATGCCTGGAAACCAAAGCAATGGATCCGATAGATGCCTACGGGCCTGTTCGTTCCTTTTTACCTCTCGGCATATCAGTCTACGGGTCTGAGTGCTGGAAGGTGCTCATATGGGCCCAATAGCCACATTTGTCCAGGGAAGCCACAAATATTGGGATGGCCTCAGGGACTTT
>NW_026741316.1:0-2263 GCF_022355385.1 Mustela nigripes
CAGTCTTGATTCCTGTAGCTTTTTTTTTTGTTTTTTTATCTTGTTTTTTTTTTCTTTTTTTTTTTTTTTTTTTTTTTTGGAGAAATTGACAAGCCAATCCTAAAATTCGTATGGGAATTCAAGGGACCCAGAATAGCTAAGACAATCTTCAAAAAGAACAAAGTGGGAGGACTCACACTTCCTGATTTTAAAACTTACCACAAAGCTACAGGAATCAAGACTGTGCAATACTGGCACGAAGACAGACACACAGATCAATGGAATAGAATTGAGAGCCCAGAAATAAACCCATACTGCTATGGCCAACTGAGTTTCAACAAGACTGGCAAGATAGCTACATGCAAATGAATGAAGTTGGACCACCCCCACCCCCCGGCACCCCACACCATATACAAAAATTAACTCGAAATGGATTGTAAATCTAAATGTAGGAGTTCAAACTTTTTGGAAGCCCCGGTGGCTCAGTCATTAAGCATGTGCCTTCGGTTCAGGTCCTGATCCCAGGGGCCTGGGATGGAGTCCCACGTTGGGCTCCTTGCTCAGCAGGGAGCCTGCTTCTGCCTCTGCCTGCTGTTCTCCCTGCTTGTTCTCTCTCCCTTGCTCGCTCACTCTCTGGCAAATAAATAAATAAAATCTTTAAAAAAAAAAAAAAGACAGTTGAAACTATAGAACTCCTTTTAAAAAAAAAAAACAAAAACAAAACCTAGGCATAAATCTTCATGACCTTGAATGAGGCAATGGTTTCCTAACTGTGGTACCAATAATACAAGCAACATAGTAAAAAAGTAAATTGGAATAAACAGCTCTGTGATGCAAAAGACACCACCGAAAAAGTGAAGAGACGATCCATAAAATGGAAGAACTTAATCTGCAAATCATGTAGCCAATAAGTGACTTGTACCTAGAATATATAAAGAACCATTACAGCTCAATAAGAAAAACACAAATTACCCAACTAAAAGGGGCAACAGGTCTGAACAGACACTTCTCTGAAGACCGTCCACCATGTGCCATGAGTTTATGAAAAAATGCTCAGCATCCCTAGACATTAGGGAAATGCAAATCAAAATCACAAGATACTACTTCCTACCCACGAAGGTACCTATAACTACAAGGACTACTGACAAAGAACAACAGGAAGAATAACGAATGTCGTCAAGGACATGGAGAAGTTGGCACCTCGCTCATTGCTGGTGGGAATGTAAATGGTGCCATCACTACAGATAAGTTTGGCAGGTCCTCAAAAAGTTAAATATAGAGTTATCATATGGCACAGCAATTTCACTCCTAAGTATACACCCAAGAGAAATGAAAGCATATGGCCACACAAAATCTTACCCATGAGTGCTTATAGCAGATTTATTCATGACCGCTAAAAAGTGAAAAGAACCCATATGTCTGTCAATAGATGCTCGAACACGCACAGGGCAGTGCCTCCAGACGGTGGAGTACTATTCGGTCGTGAAAAGGAGAGAAGCATGAACAGACGCTACAACACAGATGAACTCTGGAAACATTATACTTGGTCAAAGAAGCCAAACACCAAAGGTCACGCACTGTATGATTCCATTTGTCGGAAAGGCCAGAAAAGGCAAATCCATAGAGGCAGAAAGGGGAGTCCTGTCACCACTGGGGGAAGCTGGGAGAAGGGTCCACACAGGGCCCTCTACTGTCTTTGGAACTTCCCGTGACTCTATAATAATTTCGAGACAAAACCAAAACAACAAAAATGTCAAGTGGGCCGGCTCTCATCTAGAGGCTCCCGAAGATTCTGCATTCAGGTTGTTGGCAGAACCTAGCTCCTTGAGGCCTCTCAGTCTTCCAGCCAGCAGTGGTGGCTGGCATTCTTCTCACTATTTTGGACTCTTTCTGACTCCCGTCTGGTCTCAACTGCGAAAGTTCAGCGTGTCAGGGTTCCTGTGACGACATCGCGCCCAGCCTGTAATCTAGGCTAATAGTCTTATATTCGGGTCAGCTGGGTTAGTAGCCTTAATTACTCCTACAAAGTCCCCTTGGCCATGCAACGTGACATATTCACAGGCATAACATCAGAGGGCAAAGGTCACAAGGGCCAAAACTATGCCTCCCTCAAGTGGATTGTTTAAAGCCATTGAGTTGTATAGTGACAGCTGGTAGCTCCCCGCGCTGAGCACAGTACAGCGCACAGAGATGCTGACCCACTGCATTGTACGCAGGAAACTAATGTGTCACATTGTGTGCCGGCGATACTGAAATTAAAAAATAAATAAATAAAATAAAGATT
>NW_026741316.1:2363-5441 GCF_022355385.1 Mustela nigripes
AAGATTTTCAAAAGAAGTACATGAAAGAATGCTATTTGGGATGTGAGCCCCCAGAATGGGTGAGGAGTCGGATGTTGGGAAGGAGGAAGGGGGCATCAAAGAGTTGTTCCCAGTTTGGGGCAACCCAAGGGGAAAGGCCCGGGCAGACAAGGAGAGAAAGTGGAGTCACCCAAGAGAGCGGGACAGGAGGAGAACGGCTGGGTAGGGTCCAGCTGTGACCCCCTCCTGGGGTGCTTTCCTCACCCTGCGATTTTCTCCTCGCACCCAGCTTCGGAGGGCCAGTCTCTCATCTGTCTCCTTCACCTCCAAAGACCTCCCTCCTAGGTCAAAGCTGGAAGGAATCCCAGTTGATTCGAGGTGGCAGCCCGCCCCTCCGAGCCCCGTGTGCTGGCTGAAGCCTACCACTAGGGGGCAGAGGAGTCTACACCAAAAGCCATACGACTGGCGTGTGTGCGGGTGCGTGCGGACCTGTGTCCGCGCTCTTGAGCTCGAGCTCCTCGCTGGGTGGAAGGGACTCAGCTCAACTCAGCTCACTCCTCCACCACGTCAGAGCTTGAGTCCCCTCTGCTGACAGCCCCGAGAGCAGTCTCTTAGTATAGAGAGAGATCGGTGAGGGGGAGCCCAGCGGGCTCCGTCCCACCCCAGTGACCTCCAAAGCACCAATCTTCCTCTCCTCTGCCTGAAGAAGGGATCTAAGTGTGGGTAGAAATTGAGTCTTGTGGCAGCACCAACAGCCTAGAAGGTGGGGCCAGGAGTTTTGTCCCCTTCAGAGAAAGAAGGGGAGCGTGTCACTTATCCAGCCCCCTCGAACTCAGCCCCAGCGGCCTGGATGCCAGCTCTCCAGAATTGAAATTCACAGCAAAATGCAGAACTAGTGAATAACTGGGCTCAGGTCCCAGAAATAGGCTGCCCTTTCTGCGGGGTGACGGGAAGATCCTCCCAGCTTCCCGTTGCCATGGTTTCCACTCTGCTACCAGGCAGCGGCTCACCGGAAGCCATTTCCTGCCACGGGGATGCTGGCGCAGCTGCCAGTGGCCACGAGAGCGGGGTGGGGACAACCCTGGTCCCAGACATCCTCCCAGGCAGAGAGTCAATGTCGGGGCATCACATACTCCTTGAGCACACCGATCGAGAGGCCTTGAAGAGAGACAGCACGGGAAAAAAAAATTTAAAAATGTTAAAGTTAACATGCGCTCTGGCAGAATGAGCGCTGGTTTGGGCAGAGGACACGCGTCCTGGGGACAGGGGAGCCCGTGGGCTCTTCAGGCCGGAGAAACATAGCAAGAGGGGAGAGCCCTTAGGTCACTTTACCCACAGTAGAGTGTCTTGGGGTGCCCAGCCTGCACAGCGCAACAGACTGAGGTCCACCTCTGTTAATGCTCTGACATTTGGAGTCGGGAAATTGCTAATAGGTCTGAGCCAGGGCCCCCAAGGGCTGCAGCTCCCCCGCTGAGCCAGGCCTGTTTTCCAAGGGCCCAGGCATGTCCACCCCAGGCAGCCTGACACCCTCCCAGAAGAGCGGACAAAGATCTGAGCCCCTCTGGTCCCCAGACCCACAGGGGGCCCCATGCTGACTCAGGGACCCTCTCACCTCTGCCCCAGTTTGTCCTGGGACCACAGCCCCGTGACTTTCTGCTACACTGAATGTCTCCCCACCCTGCCAACCACTCCCCCCAGCCTCAGTTACAAGAAATGTCTCCTGGGGCTGGAGGTCATCCTGGCTTGGCTTTTGGAAAATAGAGAGTCCTTTGGACGTGTGGCCCGAATTGCTCCCAGGCCTCCATCCTGGCTGCCTTCTGGGAGAGGCCCCTGGCCCTCTAGGCTGCAAGGCTCCTTCCTGCTCCGCCCCGGGGCAGCCCCAGCTTGGCGGAACAGGGCACGCAGACTCCCCACAACAGGGGTTGCACCCGGGCCTGCAGCCCTCCCCCTCCCCCGGCACTTCCAGGGACCCCACCAACCATTCCAGACCTTTCCACAGGCACAGCTGGGGACTGGCGTTGTTCAGCTAGCCAGGTGCGTCTGGCACCTCCCCCCGACCCCCCACTCCTTCACCCCTGACCATTAACTTCTCTGGTTCTTTTGGGTGATTAAAATTCAGCCCAGATTCACATCCTATTCAAAACCCCCCTCCCCATCCCCAGGACTGGAATGGACCAGAACAGAGACAGGGTGCTCTGACTTCCCCTTCCCTCCCAACCCCCAACCCTCCTGGGCTGAGGCAGGCAAGGCCTTGTCTCCAGCCCAAGGTTAAAGGGGGGAGGGCACTCCGTCTTCACCTGCGGCTCCTGCCAAGGGGGTCCCAGGGTGGGCTCAGCCCCCTCTTTGCTAAGGATTCTTTAATGCTGGCAAGCCCTGTCCTCTTCAGGCCCCAGCCATGTCCCCAGCCCCCACCCCAGGTGAGTGTCCCCTGCGAGGACAACTGCCCCAGCAGCCCTCCCAGTCTCAGCCCCCCGACCCCAGGCTTCCTGCCCGCAGGGTGGAGTGGAGCCGGGGTACGCGTGCCCCATCCTCTCCTTGCCAGCGCACACCCTCAGTGGCTCATGGCCCAGCGTCCAGAAACCCCCACGGGCAGATGCAGGCACTCACCCATGAGTCCAGTGTGCACCCCATTCCCAGGGCCGCAAGCCCAGCTCCCCCTGGAATTTTTGCTCCCCCTACCCCACTTCCTGCTTGGAAGGCAGCCCGGAAGCGGGTCTTCGAAGACAGCAAAGGGCCCTTCTCCTTAGGTGACACTCTGAACCTCGTCCTTATTGGGTTAGGGATCACCCTCCCCCCATCAAGCCATCAGGAACTTCTGTGGGAAGGACAGCAGAGGAGGTCTTGCCCCATAAAGATGGTGGAGGCTCATGGCGAGTGAGAGCTTGAGGAAGGCTTCCAGGGTAGAGTAGTAAAGGAAGAGAAGGATCTAGAGACCACAGGAAGGCAGCCAGAGCGGCAGTGGAAGCTCCCCAGAGGCTGGAGAGAAGCTCCCCCACCCCTTCACCCCCCCCCTCCGCCCTGACCCAAGCCCCCCCCCCCCCCCCCGCCCGCGGCCTTCGGGTTCATCCAAGGGGCTCTGTATCTGTATCCTGGGCCTTA
>NW_026741317.1:0-5440 GCF_022355385.1 Mustela nigripes
TGGAGAACAGTGTGGAGATTCCTCAAGAAATTAAAAATAGAACTTCCCTATGATCCTGCAATTGCTCTACTGGGTATTTACCCCAAAGATACAGATGTAGTGAAAAGAAGGGCCATCTGTACCCCAATGTTTATAGCAGCAATGGCCATGGTCACCATGCTGTGGAAAGAACCAAGGTGCCCTTCAACGGATGAATGGATAAGGAAGATGTGGTCCATATACACTATGGAGTATTATGCCTCCATCAGAAAGGATGAATACCCAACTTTTGTAGCAACATGGACGGGGCTGGAAGACATTATGCTAAGTGAAATAAGTCAAGCAGAGAGAATCAATTATCATATGGTTTCACTTATTAGTGGAGCATAACAAACAGCATGGAGGACATGGGGAGTTAGAGAGGAGAATGGAGTTGGGCAAAATTGGAGGGGAGGTAAATCATGAGAGACTATGGACTCTGAAAAACAATCTGAGGGGTTTGAAGTGGCAGGGGTGGTGGGAGGTTGGGATACCAGGTGGTGGGTATTATAGAGGGCACAGATTGCATGGAGCACTGGGTGTGGTGAAAAATAATGAATAATGTTATGCTGAAAGTAAATAAATTAAGAAAAAATAACAAAAAGAAAAAAGAAACAATATAGATATAAAATAACCAGAAAGCAAAAGACAAAAGAAGACTAGAGAGTCCTTACATATTAATAACCACCCTAATTATAAATGGATGAGCTCATCCATTATAATGCACACAGTGGCTGGAGTCATAAAAGAAATTAAGACCTAACTATATGCTGCCTAGAAGAGACTTATATCGGCTCTAAAGACATACATAAGCTCAAAGTCAAGGGACAGAAGATGACTTTCCAAACAAGTAACCAAAAGAATAAGTGCAGGCTCCACTTTATATATAAAAAAAAAAGGATTTCATGTCAAAAGTGGCAAAAAAGACAAGAAGGTCATTATATGAATGTAAGGGTCCGTACATCAAGAAAATATAAAACTACAAGGATGTCTACTCCCAGCATTCATGCATTGAAATATCTTAAGCAAATACTAACGGAAATATACAGCAATCTGGCAATAGCAGGGGACTTCATTGTCTTCATTGTTCCACTACAAGTAGTAGGTACATTATCCCAACAGAAAAGCAACCAGGAAACACCAGAATGGCACCATATCTTAGAAGAAATGGACCTAAGGGATAGTCACAGATCTTTCCATCCAATATGTGCAAAATATTCATTCATTTCATTATTCTGCTAGAGAATTTTATAATACAGCACAAAAGTTTTCAGAAATTTCAGAAGATTAAATTTTTTTTTAGATTTTATTTATTTATTTGACGGAGATCACAAGTAGGCAGAGAGGCAGGCAGAGAGAGAGAGAGGAAGAAGCAGGCTCCCACTGAGCAGAGAGCCTGACGTGGGGCTCGATCCCAGGACCCTGGGATCATGACCTGAGCCGAAGGCAGAGGCTTTAACCCACTGAGCCACCCAGTCGCCCCAGAAGATTAAATTTATACCAACTATTTTTGCTGACTTTTTACGATACTGGCAATAACAAAGTAAGAAGATACACAAATATCTGAAAACTGAACAATAAACTTCTGAATAACCAATGGGTCAAAACTAAATCAAAAGAAAAAAAAATAACATTGTCTTAAAAAAAAAAAAAAGAAATGGAAATACAACATATCAAGTCATTTTTAGAAATCATATTTTTTTCCTTCAAAATACTTTAATAAATAGAAAAGAGAAGAAATATAGAGAAGTCAATCACATAAACAATTACTTTACGCACAATCAATTGTACCAATCCAATATTAACTATGAATGTATTAAGACATATTATGTATGTTTTATACTTAATTACCCCTAAATGTAAGGCAACTACTTTATCTGATTCCTATCTTGGTAAAAAATTATATTTCAAAACACACGAAGCACATGAGGAAAATCTCACTATGTTAAACTTATTAACTACGTTTATTTTGTTTCTTTTCAGTGTTTGAAATGATTTTCCAAAATAGTGTTAATTACACATGAGTTTATTCCTTGTGCTCTCTTTAGAGTATCACTCAAAATTTCATTCTCAAAATCTTATTTTGTGATGAGCCAGATGTCTTTGTAAACAGATGTTAAACCTAAATATTGGAGTTTAAAATAGTGATAAAGAACAGGGAAACACTGTTCTCTCATTTTATAGAATGTAGAAGGTTTTCTATTAAAATAGACCAATGGTGAGATGATTAGGGCCACACTAAGAAGATGGAGGATGAAATATCCTATAATACCCAAGCAAGTCAAAATCAACAGAGCACAGTCAATTTTGTAAACTGGGGATAATAGAAACAACTTAAAAACAAAATCTCAGTTGATGTAATAAGTACATATTTCACAAAGATTAAAACTGATACCTCAAAAATATTAACTTCAAAAATGTTCAATATATTCCCCATGTTAAATCTCCTTTTCTTTTTTTGTTACAATGAAACTTTCAATGGTAATACATGAACTTAATTCCTTTTTTATTATTATGTTCTGCTAGTCACCATACAGTACATCATTAGTTTTTAATGTAGTGTTCTATGATTCATTGTTTGCACATAATGTAGTGTTCTATGATTCATTATGTGCACATTGTTTGCACATAATACCCAGTGCTCATTGCAACACGTGCCCTCCTCAATACTCACCACCGGGCCAAACCACCCCCTCACCCCCCTCCCTTCTGAAACCCTCAGATTGTTTCCCAGAGTACATAGTCACTCAGGGTTTATCTCCATCTCTGATTTCCCCCTTTCAGTTTTCCCTTCCTTCCCTAAAGTTCTTCATGCTATTCCTTATGTTCCACATATGAGTGAAACCATATGCTAATTGTCTTTCTCTGCTTGACTACTTATTTCATTCAGCATAATCCCCTCCAGTTCTATCTGTTCTCTATCCATTCATCTGTTGAAGGGCATCTAAGTTCCTTCCACAGTTTAGCTATTGTGGACATTGCTGCTATGAACATTGGAGTGCATGTGCCCCTTCTTTTCACTACATCTGTATCTTTGGGGTAAATACCCAGGAGTGCAATTGCAGGCTCAAAAGGTAACTCTAGTTTTAACTTTTTTGAGGAAGATTCCTACTGTTTTCCAAAGTGGCTGTACCAACTTGCATTCCACCAACAGTGTAAGAGTTCCCCTTACTCCACATCCTCTTCAGCATTTGTCGTTTCCTGCCTTGTTAATTTTTGCCATTCTAACTGGCATAAGGTGGTATCCCAGTGAGGTTTTTGTTTTGTTTTGTTTTTTTTTTTTTTTTTTTTTTTTGTTAGAGCACAAGCACAGGCAGACAGAGTGGCAGGCTAGAGGCAGAGGGAGAAACAGGCTCCCTGCCAAGCAAGGAGCCCGATGTGGGACTCGATCCCAGGATGCTGGGATCATGACCTGAGCCGAAGGCAGCCGCTTAACCAACTGAGCCACCCAGGCGTCCCCCCAGTGAGGTTTTGACTTGAGTTTCTCTGATGGCTAATGATGTAGAACATTTTTTTCATGTGTCTTGTTAGCCCTTTGTATGTCTTCTTCGGAGAAATGTCTGTTCATGTCTTCTGCCCATTTTTTGACTTGATTATGGGTAACCCATGAATGGGAGAAGATATTTGCAAATGACATTACAGATAAAGGGCTGGGATCCAAATCTATAAAGAAATCATATTAAATCTTATGGGATGCAACAAGAACAGTTTTGAATGGATATTTAATACCAATAATCACATATTATAAATTCAAAAGATATCAAATAAAGTATCTCATTTTAGCTTGAAGAACTAGGGAAGAAAAAGTCAAGCCCAAAGTTAACAGTAGAAAGAAATAATAAAGATAAAAGATCAGAGTAGAAATAAATGAAATAGAGATCAGAAAAACAATAAAAAGAATCAATAAAACTAAGATCTGTTTCTTCAAAAAGATCAACCAAATTGACAAACTTTAAGTAGATTAACTAAGAAGAAAAGAGATGACTCAAATAAAATTAGAATTTAAGGAGGAGACGTTGCAAGTGATACTAAAGCAATAATACACAGGAGCATAAAAGACTACCATGAACAAGTATATGCCAGCAAATTACATAATCTACAAGAAATGGTGAATTTCTAGAAACACACAACCTAAAAAGACTGAATCAAGATGATATAGAAAATCTTAACAAATGAGGAATAAACAGATCAAATCAGTTGTCAAGCCAACACAAAATCTCCAGGATCAGATGACTTTACAGGTGAATACTGGCAAATATTTAAAGAAACAATACCAATCCTCCACAAAGTCTTCCATAATATAAAGGAGGAAGGCACAATTACAAACTCATTGTGTGGGGCTACTGATGTCTTCAGATAAGGACATCATAAGAAAAGAAAACAATAGACCACTGTTCTTGATGCAAAAATTCTCCACAAAATAGAAAGCCAAATTCAAGAACACATTAACATATTATACCCATGGACCAAGTGGGATTTATCTCTAGGATGCAAGTTTTGTTCAACACACACGACTCAATAAATGTAACATACCAATAAAATCAAAGATAATATACCATGATTATCTCAATAGACACTGAAAATACAACTGATAACATACAACATTTTATGCTAAAAACCCTTAATAGATTTAGTGTAGAAGGAATATACCTCAACATAATAAAGATGATATACGATAAACCACAGTTAATATATTCAATGGTGAAAAGTTGAAAGCTTTTCCTCTAAAATCAAGAGGAAGACATAGATACCCACTCCTACCGCGCCCGTGGTAGTAGAAGTTCTGGCTAGAGCCATTAGATAGGACAAAGAAATAAAAGTCATCAATATCAGAAAAAAAGAAGTAAAATGTCACTATTGGCAGATGATATGATTTTATATATAGAACATTCCAAAGAGTCAATCAAAAAACTGTTGAAAAAAATCAATGATCAGAGTAAAGTTGCAGAATACAAAATCAACGGACAGAAATCCACTTAATTCCTTTACACTAATAAACTTCTGGAGAAGAAATAGTAGCATCAAAAACAATAAAGTCTGGGGTGCCTGAATGGCTCAGTTGCTTTCACGTCTGCCTTCAGCTAAGGTCATGATCTCAGGGTCCTGGGATGGATCTCCACATTGGGCTCCCTGCTCAGCTGGGAGTCTGCTTCTCCCTCTTACTCTGCCTGCTGTCCCCCTGCTTGTGCGTTCACTGTCTCTCTCACTGTCAAATAAATAAATGAATAAAATCTTAAAAAAGCTGTGATCACCAAGACAGCATGGTACTGGCATAAATACAGACACATAGACCAGTGGAACAGAGTAGAGAGCCCAGATATGGACCCTCAACTCTATGGTCAAATAATCTTCGACAAAACAGGAAAAATTATACAGTGGAAAAAAGTCTCTTCAATAAATGGTGCTGGGAAAACTGGGCAGC
>NW_026741318.1:0-5440 GCF_022355385.1 Mustela nigripes
CTTGTGTCTGATAGCCATTTGTATGTCTTTATTGGAGAAGTGTCTGTTCGTATCTTCTGCCCATTTTTTTATATGATTGTCTGTTTTGTGTGTGTTGAGTTTGAGGAGTTCATTATAGATCCTGGATATCAACTTTTTGTCTGTACTGTCATTTGCAAATATCTTCTCCCATTCCGTGGAAATTGAAGAAGACACAAAAAGATAGAAGACCATTCCATGCTCTTGGATCAGAAGAATAAACATTGTTAAAATGTCTATACTGCCTAGAGCAATATATACTTTTAATGCTATTCCGATCAAAATTCCACCGGTATTCTTCAAAGAGCTGGAACAAATAATCCTAAAATTTGTATGGAATCAGAAGAGACCCCGAATCACTAAGAAAATGTTGAAAAACAAAAATAAAACTGGGGGCATCACGTTCCCTGATTTCAAGCTTTACCACAAAGCTGTGATCACCAAGACAGCATGGTACTGGCATAAAAACAGACACATAGACCAGTGGAACAGAGTAGAGAGCCCAGATATGGACCTTCAACTCTATGGTCAAATAATCTTCGACAAAACAGGAAAAAATATACAGTGGAAAAAAGACAGTCTCTTCAATAAATGGCACTGGGAAAACTGGGCAGCTATATGTAGAAGAATGAAACTTGACCATTCTCTTAAACCATACACAAAGATAAACTTAAAATGGATAAAAGATCTCAATGTGAGACAGGAATCCATCAGAATCCTAGAGGAGAACATAGGCAGTAATCTCTTCGATATCAGCCACAGCAACTTCTTTCAAGATATGTCTCCAAAAGCAAAGGAAACAAAAGTGAAGATGAACTTTTGGGACTTCATCAAAATCAAAAGCTTCTGCACAGCAAACGAAACAGTCAAGAAAACAAAGAGGCAACCCTGCCTTGGGATTCTGAACCATTCAAATGGTTCAAATGGAGGGAGCCTCAAGCCTCAACAGGTTATCCCTCATCACCCTGTCTTTCAAACCCCAATATTTTGTTAGCCTGAATCCCCACTGATTGATTTATGTAGCACCTTCTTTAGTACCCCATGGCTTTTTGAACTTCCCCAAACCCAAACTAAGTGCCAATCACGAAGTTTTCTTGAGCTGGCTGGCTACTGTCAAAACTGGATTCTAAAAACCCCTTATGGCCTAACCCCTATATATTTTATTTAAAAAAACAACAAACTTGACCCTATTTTTGCAGAAGATCAAGATAACTTAGCTTTTAAAGCCCTAAAGGAAAGATTGATCAATCTCCCTGCTCTTGGACATCCTAAATATCAATGTCTCTTGTTCCTTTTTGTATTTGAAAAAGGAAGGGAACACCCTTGGGGTACTCATCTGAAACATGGACCCCACCATTGACCCATAGGGTATTACAGCCAACACCTAGAGCCTGTGGCACAAGGATGCTCCCCCTTGCCTCCTAGCCATTCCTACCAACACCATTTTAGTCAAGACCATTGAAGAGATAGTCATGGAATCCTCTCTAAAAATCTTTGTATCCCATGGAGTTGAAGCCCTTCTGAATGCCCATCACACTCAACATCTTACAGCAAGTTATCTAAATCCTCTTACTAAACATGCCTCATATAAAATTCTTGCTGTAATAATTTTAACCTTGCCCCCCTTCTTCCCTCCTCTACAGACGATACTCCTCATGATTGTTTGACCCTGCCAGATCTTCTCCTGACCCCCTGTGATGACTTACAGGAAACTCTTTGGATAACATGACTTTTTGTGGTTTACCAATGGATCCTTTTTAAGAGTAATGCAAATGCTAAATATTATGCTGGGTATGCTCTTGCAACTCCTTTTGAAATCATTGAGATGGTAACTTTGCCCTTGGCTCCCTTGGCCCAGTGGGCTGCATTGTATGCTCTTGCTCAGGCCTGCATTTTTAACCAAGGACAAAACTGCAAATACTATGTTAAGTGTGTTAGGAGGTACGCCTTTGGAGTAACTCATAACTTTGGGATGCTCTGGGAATAGTAAGGCCTCCTCATTTCCAACAGGGACAAAATTTTAAATGGTTTTTATGTCTGGGAATTATTAGGTGCCATATTCTTACCAGCTGCTTTAGCTATTATCAAGATCCCTAGCTATCCCAAACTTGATTCCTGGAGGCTAAGGGAAACCACCTTGCTGATATTTCCAAAAACGTGCTTTATATACCCCAGCAGGAGAAGGGAAGAATTTCTCCTTGCCCAACAACAGCTCCGCCAATGAGAATTCAATAAAAACAGCCCCTCCCAGCTTTCTCCTCTTCCCTATAAAAGCAAGCCCCTCCGCTCTGTTCTCCAGACTTGCTTATTGTTCACCACAATTTGCTTTTCCCAAATTGATTCCTCCTCTATTCTTAATTTTTCTGGCAAAAAAATAGCTCCTTTTTTTAAGATCAACAACTAACCAAAAGGCACCTACTTAAGATGTACAACTCAGTGTTTTGATATATGGAAATGATCATAGGGGAGACTGCATAAACAAAGGTAGGATCTGTTATTTCCTATAACTGCATGTAAATCTACAATTGTCTACATAAAATTTTCAATTAAAAAAAAGCACCTGTCTATGTATATACTCAGAGATTCTCACTACAGTCCTGCCCTGTTACCAGGGAGGGAGCCGAGTCACATACTAGAGACATAATGCATCTTGGGCATCAAAGTTGTACAAGGTCTTTCATAATGTAATCACATCCTTCTAAAGTGAACACATCCAAATTGAATTCATCCTCTGAGTCTATAATATTAATAAGGTAACAATTACCAGAAGATTGTCCCATCCAAAGCCCACATCACAGTGGTTGAGAGCTGGTGTCTTTAAGTTAGTCCAGCTTGAGTAAGAATATGCACCTCACCAATTACAAGCTCTCATAATTATGTGACCCAGTGCAAGGTCCTTACCCTGACCTTCCTCTGAACCGCAGGCCTATTGGCCACCACAGCACTGCATTCCCTCAACACCTGCTGCTTAGTTAGCTCTAGCACAGAACTCAGGATCCTGTTTCCTATTCCCTCTTCTCTTTCTTCCTATCTCCCCTACTAGGTTTATGTTTTACTTATTTTTGTGTACCCAATATCAGCATCAAGTGAATATAGTAAAAACACATTAAAAGTTGCTGAATTCAGACCACTCAAGGATTTCACATTGTTTCTCATTCATTTCTGCAACTCAAATTATTGGAGGATATGGTTTAAAAAAAAAAAACCGATTCATTTTTACTCTCTGATAACATGATTCCCTAAAATTGACAGAAGCCTATGACATTGATTCAGACCATGCATAGACATCAAAAATGCTGGAATGTAATGAAACACATTATTTAACATTTCAACTCAGTATATATTTGTTTACTTATTATCCTATGTATAGCTGCTGGAGGTCTTTTTAAATCTTAGATCTTAAAATTTTTGAAACTAGAAAAATGTTTCCATCATGATACAAATCTAGTCCACAAATCAGAAGTTCAGAGGCGCTTTGGTGGGGATTTGCCCAGAGCATCCAAGAAACAGCCAGGAGAGCTTTGTAACTAGATGAGAAGAAGCAAGAAGGAGCGAGGTAGCAGTTGAGGTCAGACAGATCATGGGGCCACAGGACCTGGCACTAGGACCCATTGTAAGAATTTTGACTTTCCCGTTAGGTAAGATAGAGGGCATCAAAAAGCAGGAGGAGAAGGGAGTTGGGGGAAATTGGAAGGGGAGGTGAACCATGAGAGACTAAGGGTTTTGAAGGGGCAGGAGGTAGGAGGTCGGGGTACCAAGTGGTGGGTATTAGAGAGGGCACGGATTGCATGGAGCACTGGGTGTGGTGCAAAAATAATGAATACTGTTATGCTGAAAATAAATTGAAAATAAATTTTTTTTTAAAAAGCAGAATAATCATGTTTTAACAGAATCACAGGGGGCACTATGATGCATAGACTGAAGAAGAAGAAGGACAAAAGCAGGGAGACCAATTAAGAGGCTGCTGTATTAGAAATAATAAAGACATGACTTAAGCTAGTAAGGATGGGGTTGGTGAGAAGTTGGAAAAACTCTGAAGGTCGAACAAGTAGGATTTGCTGGTGGATCCAGTGTGGATTTCCTGGCTACTTGTGTATCCTGTGAGAACTTGGTCATCAACCCATCAGTTCCTTCACTTCCCACCTAATAACCCCATGGAGTCCTGCGGTCCTTTTAATACTTGTGTGTCACACGTCAGGACTCGCCCTGCATGGGTGACACTGCCTTAGGAAGTCATTCAGAATCCCTAAGAAAAGATATTTATTTCCCAAAAAGAAAATTACTAAGAGGAAACACCAAGGTTAAAGGGGGCCTCTGGCTAAACCAACCGAACGAGATTGTTGATGAGGAGATGAGATTGGGAGGGTGGGGGATTCTGGCTAACCTGACTTAGCAGGATTATTGCTAAAACTGCACAATGCAGAGACAGACATGGAGGTTCACAAGTCGAGTCCTGCTTAGAAAATCCAGGGGTGGGCACCTGGGTGGCTCAGTGGGTTAAAGCCTCTGCCTTCAGCTCAGGTCATGATCTCAGGGTCCAGGGATCAAGCCCCGCAACAGACTCTCTGCTTAGTGGGGATCCTGCTTCCGTTCCTCTTTCTCTGCCTGCCTCTCTGCATACTTGTGATCTCTATCTGTCAAATAAATAAAATCTTTTTATAAATAAATAAATAAAAAGAAAATTCAGGGGAGCCTGGGTAGAGTTTGGCCAAGGACAGAATTTTTTTCACTGATAGAAAATTTTAGGCCCTGACAAAAACGTGTGCTCCTAAGTGTGTGTGCCTAATTATGTCCTAATTATGTCCCACGGAAACAATTTCACCATCAGCAGATGTTTTCCACAACATCCAACTATAATCCTTCTGATAATTCTCACACCAGTTTTGGGATTAAGGAATTGGTAAATAGGGTGGGGTGCTGTAAGTCACCATGGGAGAGACCAGAAAATACTATTCCCTGAGTCTGCCCTTTTCCACGTAAAGACAGAAGAGCAGCCACTGAAATTCGCTGGCCTTCAGAGGGGTATGTAACACAGTTTCCTGAAGCTGGAGAGTTCCCAAGGTTCACGTGAACATAACCTCGGGTGGAGTCCTTGACAGAAGGTTGGAGACTTAGGTAAGAAATATATAACTCTACATGAGTGTGTGTGCCTGTGGTGTCTGGATGTCTGTGTATAAGAGTGACAAATAAAAGTGAAAAAAACTGAAATCTAGATACAATCATTAATATTCACAAATACATTTTGACTAAAAATGTGATATGTACACAAGGCGCTGTGTTCCAAGGTTCATCTTCAGTGACAGCACAGATAAGAAATATTAACCAAAAAAGGCATTGTGAGATGAAAGACCAGGAAATAAGTTCAGTCTGGAATTAGAGAAAAGGTCTTTTTGTTTTCTGGGACCCCTTAAATTTCACAGGA
>NW_026741319.1:0-5438 GCF_022355385.1 Mustela nigripes
TGGCACATTGTTTGAGAGTCAGACTCCTGCTTTGGGCTCAGGTTGTGAGATCAAGCCCCAAGTCAGGCTCCACACTCAGGGCAAACTCTGCTTAAGTTTCTCTCTCACTCTCTGCCCCTCCCTGCCACTGGGTGGCTCAGTCAGTTAAACATCTGCCTTCCACTCACTCAGGTCATAATCTCAAGGTCCGGCATTGGAGCCCCACATTGTGCTCCCTGCCCAATGGAAAGTCTGCTTCTCCCTCTCCCTCTGCTGCTCCCCTCCCCATTCATGCGCACTCTCTCTCTCTCTAAATAAATAAATAAAATCTTAAAAAATAAGAGTAACTTCTTTAAGAAATCTTTCCACAAAGTTATTAAATTATATTTTCTAGAACTATCCAATGTAAAAACACAGCCCACTGTTTCTGATCAAAATTTAAATCCAGAGAGTGAAAGAATGGCATTTCTAAACTTATTAACTTATGTGTATCTTTTATGACAACAAAAAGAGCATACTTTGTCCTATTCAGCTCTTTACTGGTGTGGATTTTATCAACAGCACATGTCCCCACCACCTCCTGGTAAGTGGTTATTTTCTTTGCAATGTTACCTGCAGGAATAAACTGTTACCACACATGCTTGGGTATATTTGTACACATTTCAGAACACATTGGAAATACATCATTTATAATCCTGTCACTTCAATGGAGTACAAGCTAAAGAAAACAGTTTCTTCTACTATTCAACTTCACAAGAGTTAAGAGATTGACCTACAAGAGATTATAAGTGGAATACATTTATTTGTGCAAGTGCATATCCGTGTGTGTGTGTGTGTGTGTGTGATAATGTACTAATATATATGCTACATCAATCTAAATGCAAGCCACAATGTAACCTGTCATGGAGGCATTTGAGAAGAAAATTTATTTGGGAAGTACAGGATGGTTTTTCCAAGAAAGACAATGAATCAGAGAGAGGGTGGTTTCATGCTAAAACACACATTGTAGCCAAGATACTTCCTTTAAAGACAAAAAACAGAGTTCTCATTTCCAAATATTAATAAAGAAGTTTTCCCAAAAGAATCTTGCAAAACTATTTCAATATTCCCAAATGGTTGAAATGAGGACATAAAAATACCTGGAAGGCACTGTTTATGACCTGCTACAAGGGGAGCTCCTGGAAAGGCTTTGACAATTGATCATGACATCATATTGACCATGAGGATCCCAAATAATCCAACCATTAAAAATGTCCAGGATGAGGGATGCCTGGGTGGCTCAGCCATTAAGCATCTGCCTTCAGCTCAGGTCATAATCCTGGGGACCTGGGATCAAGTCCATCAGCAGGCTCTTTGCTCAGCAGCTTCCCTCTGCGGCTTGTGCTGTGCTCTCTCTCCCTCTCTCTCTCTCTCTGACACAAATAAATAAAATCCTTAAAAACAAAAATGTGCAGGATGATCACTGAGACGAAAGACACAGGTCAAGAACTGAACACCAAACATCATTCACAAAAGAACTTAAAACTATTCTCAGAAATCTTACCTTATCAGAAGAACTTACAGTTCTTAAATACCCCATAGATTTCTTTTTTATTTGGCTTTCCTTTTTTTTTTTTTTTATTTTATTTTTTCAGTGTTCCAACAGTCATTGCCTATATACCATATGGGATGCTCAGTTTAGAATGGTTAAAATAAATCCACTCAACAGTATAAAACAATGGAATTAAGTTTTTAGAAAGCATCAAGGGTATGGCAAGTGCAGAGACCCAGGGCAGATTCCAAAATGGGCCTCAAGGTCATACTGACTGTCTTGAATGGAAACAGCAGGTGCAAGGACACCGCACTGTCCTCTGTCCTCCTGAAACAGGAAACAATTCTCCCCATGAAAGACACCTGACCAGGATGAAGAAGTAAAAGACATCCTGACACCACAGGTAGGGACCTTAGAGTTGAGAAAGCTTAGACACAAACCTTGCTACTTTTTTAGGAATTGGGACATCAGCCCAAATTCTGATTACAATTCCATCCTAACTAAAGCTCCCAAACATGTATTTCCTTTATCCTGTCAATTCCGCATGCATTTCTTGTCTCTGTTAAAAGGTATAAAAACTGCCTGCCTTGGTCATTTCTTGGGGTCTCAATTTCATCATTGAGCTTCCATGTTCAAGTAATAAGACTTCAGAGTTTTTCTCCTGTTAACTCTGCTCTTATCAATTTTATTCCAAAACAAGTGGAAGAACCCTGGGAGGAAGAAGGAACTGTCTCCCTCCACAGAGCAAGGGTCCAGTCCCTAGACCATCTCAGGGACCCCATCCTCTGACCCCTCTGAGCAGCACTCGTTTCTGCACACTGACACAGAGCTCACCTTCCCAGCAAACCACATTCCCATGCACAGTGGTTCCAGAGTCTGCAAGACCAGGTCTGAAATACGCTGCAATACCACAGCCAGGAAAGAACTTCTCGCCTGTATTACAAGACAAGCACCTGAAAAGAAGCCACCTGCGAAGGAAAGGGCTCACAGGGACCTATAACCTGTTCCTCCCTCCTCACTGAGCCTGGACAGAGCAGAACTCTGGCAAATAGTAACTGAAATGCACAGACTCTGAGTGATATGAAGGTCTGACAGGGGTGGCTGTGCTGTGATTTCTGACCTAGTAGTGATTGCATTACGCAGAGGGTCTGTTTAGAACCTCCACTCTACACACTGCAGATATGCTACCAAATGACAGTCCTAAAGCCAGGACAGGGCGATGAAGGTGGGGACACATAATGTGTGAATCCCCCCAGGCCTTCTCTGTGCTGACTAATACCACAGTAGATCTGGCTCACATTTGAGAAGAAAAATGCTTTCCATCACAGTGAAGGGGTCTTCCAGGCGTGTCTGATGGCTCTGGGGCCTCCTGCACGCACTCCTGCTATTTGGTATCCTTCGCTACCTGGTAATGAATCACTTGAGGTTAAAAATTGTTTCACGTGAGTCTGACCGGCATTCTGGGTCTCTGCCATCACTACCTGAGCCAATGGTGTGCGCCCTGTGCTCCTCAGGAGGCAGAAGAGCTGGAAGAATCCATGACTTGCTCTGGAGCATCATGATCCTCCTGACCTCCAGGGGCTAAACACAGATGGAATAATTTAGCTAAGCTTTGGGTACACGTGCACAGCCATGACACACTTACTGGTGAACACGCAGAAGGAAATGGTCCAAATCATACTGGTCACAATTTACACAACTCTGGAGTCTGTTACAGACAAGGCATGGACACCATGGGGAGCAGATTCAGAACATTAGAAAAATGTCACAGAACAATCCTGAACTTGTGTTTGGTCTCTTAACTGATTTGTTTCTTATTTTGTCATAGATCCCAGAGGTCTTTGTTCTCTATAACTTATTTCCATGAGTTGTAAACATCCAAATGCCACTCACACATTCACTTAAAGGAAATAAATATTTTGCCCCAGGTTCTATGTGTCCTTAAGAGCAGAGAAGGAGTTGTTCACCCACTACAATAGGCTCTGTAACATCATGAGTCCTTGAGGGTTTTTCACCAAAGACAGTTCACTTGAGGGACTTGAAAGTGACCATTTGGATATAACTGTCAGGATGTGGCTAACATAAGGGAAAGCAGGAAGTTTGTCACCATCAGGATAAACAGTGGACAGAACTGTTTTCCTACTGGCATACAGGAAGCATCACTATGGAGTCAAGATACATCCCAGGTGTTTATTTCAAGTAAGAATACTGTGATGCTCGTATTGATACAGAGAAAACCTGACCGTGTGCATTACCTCCCCTGGCTGCCATTTCCAGCCTCCACATGCTGTCTCTGCAGCAAGATCACTTGGCACGAGCATGGCCAGCTCAGGGTTCAAGGCCCTGGGGAGGCCAAGGTAGGGACAGGATAGTTGTCAGGATAGGGAACAGGAGAGTTGTTATGTGCATGTGTCCACCCCAAGACATAAACACATCTACCTGCACTCAGCTGTGTGCAGAATTCGGAACGATGTGACAGTTATTTCATAATGAGATGGCTATCTATAAAGCTTAGACACACAGAGACCTTTCATAGTTCACATACATTTTATTTCTTTCTTTAAGTTTTCTCCTGATAAAAATGAGTAGGCTCCACAGAACATGGGATTTCCCGGGAAACAGAGGTCATTTCTCTTACTTTCATGTGTCCCTGCATTCAAATTGCCTGGGGCCTTGGGCAGATGTGAGATACAAAGCATAGATCAGTTGATGCCTGGATCAAAAAATTTACAAAATGGTACGAAGAGAAGATCTAAATGTTCCCCCTTTGAAATTTTGCTGCATTATTATAGATAGAACATATAGAATATTGACTAGGAACTGAGTTATGTACTTTCAGATACAATAATATCCTAAAAGTCCTTCTGAATGCATGGGGTGACTCCCAGGCCACGTAGCTGGCTTGCAGACCACACACAGGCGCTCCTCTGCCTGCAGCACAACGTGACACGTAAGCACTGTCTGGGGCTCGGCAGCTGCTGTATCGGCAGCAGTACACCAGGCCCTGCCCCTGTGTGATAGGAACGCCTCACACAGGCTGCATAGAACCACTGTCACACTGCTCACATAACACCTGGACTGATATCTGAATGGCTGTATCAGAAGTGATGTTACCAAATTTCTCGTTCATCTAAAAGTATGCTGTTCCCACAGATGCCCACCTAATTCTGTGACAAGGCAATGATACAGTCAACCTATGGACCTGGTAATCCGGCCATGATCCATATACAAGAATAAGTGACCCTCCTCCAGAAGCTGCTACAAAATGCTAAAGTGTTAACATTTCTTACAGCACGTTAGTGGTTCCTATTCTTATTTTGCCTATGCCTTTCATATCATGTGCATAAATGTCTTTTTGCACTTAGAAATGGAATAGGATTCCCAAATGGAAGTGAAATATGAAAACCTGTGGAGCTCTCTAAAATACGAACCCACCTCGGGCAGCCAGGTGGGTGCACGTGGTGAGTGCCCGACACGTGATTCCAGCTCAGGTTGTGATCTCAGCATTGTGGGACCAATCCCAGCATCAGGCTCAGCACTCAGGGTACAGTTTGCTTGAGATTCTTTCTCCTCTCCCTATACCCCTGCTGCTCATGTGCTCTCTTTCTCAAGTTAAATAATAAATCCATATATAGATGCAAATGATCTAGGAACAAAAATCAGCCTCTCTGGAAGTTCTGTGGATCCATGAACTTGGATTTGAGCACTCATTTGCTCCAAAGAATGAGGTAAGTAAATTCCCTTAAGACTTATCACGGGAAATTTGAGATGATCCACGTAGGTCACAAACATCTTAATCACTCTGGCATTCCATCAAAGGGTCTTCCCTGCCCAGTCATCTGGAGTCCTGGCCCCTGCAAAGTACCTTTTTCATTGCTCCTGTCACATCCTTGTTCCTCAGTGTATATATGACGGGGTTGACCGTGGG
>NW_026741320.1:0-780 GCF_022355385.1 Mustela nigripes
GAGGCGCTTGCTCAGGCTTTTGTCTCTGGATTTTGTTTCAGCGATGGCCGTGGAATGTCGAGGAGGACTCATGGGCCATGGACGAATCTTGCTCTCTGTGGATTTGGCCCGATCCCAATTGTTTTTCGTCAATCTATTGGATAGAGTACTCCTTTCAGGGTTTTACCTCAGGTGTCCCACCAAAACAGGAGTTCCAAAGCGGAGCCCTGGGGAAGAGTGAAGGGACAACCCGAACTATGGTTAAAAATTGGGGCCTAGGGGCATGGCAAGCCCAATATGCTGTCTCTTCATGCAGCCACTGAGAGGCCTTACCTGAGGACTGGGCTAAGGCTGAGGGTCACAATGTGTGTTTGCCACCTATGTTGCCCGTGAGCAATGGCGGGGCCTCATCGGACACACAGGTATCCACTACACTGAACATTATAAAATAAGCCTACCACAAGGTTTCTTGCCATCGGGAAGGAGTTCTGATTTCTGCATCATTTTCAATCCCGGGCCGTGATTGGAGATAAGTTCTAGGTTCTAAATCCTGAAAACCGAGGCTGGGAAGAGATAACGACCAAAGGCAATTGCTGGTCCAATGTGCTCAGTGAGCGGCCAGCTGTATGGGTGGGGCCAAGAGGTCCAGGCTCAGCCTCTGTCAGAAAGGGCATTATTGCCCAGGTCAGCCTATATATTTTGGGTACAGCCAATTGGCGTGCAGGTTGATCTCATTTGGGTTTCTGGGTAGCCCCAGAAGGCAATGTTTTTCTTCTGGAGGGCAGGCAGTGTGCTGCAGTA
>NW_026741320.1:880-5437 GCF_022355385.1 Mustela nigripes
TTTCTGCATCATTTTCAAACATGGGCAGTGATTGGAGATAAGTTCTAGGTTCTAAATCCTGAAAACCGAGGCTGGGAAGAGATAACGACCTAAGGCAATTGCTGGTCCAATGTGCTCAGTGAGCGGCCAGCTGTATGGGTGGGGCCAAGTGGTCCAGGCTCAGCCTCTGTCAGAAAGGGCATTATTGCCCAGGTCAGCCTATATATTTTGGGTACAGCCAAGTGGCGTGCAGGTTGATCTCATTTGGGTTTCTGGGTAGCCGCAGAAGGCAATGTTTTTCTTCTGGAGGGCAGGCAGTGTGCTGCAGTATAATTCTGGATTGCCAAACTGGAGGGCTTGTGGGCCATTAGTCTGAGGATGGAAGTCTGAGGACACAAGCTAGGCTTAGGTTTCTGGGTGAGGACATGGCAGGCACAATCTACAGACCTGATCCGAGATCTCGTGCATCTGAAGTCAGGGTGAGGTCAGAAGATCGCTCAGGTTGGACCTTATGTCCCTGAGGGCCCCTTCATGAAGGGGGGAGGGATCACGAGGCCATGGGTGTTTTCTCACAATGGGAGTTGTGAGAAGCTCCCAACTTCAAAGATTCTTCTGCAGGACAATTGAGATCTGTTGGTTGGCTCCAGGCTAACGATTCCGAGCAGGGTTCTAAGGATGGATGGCTGGGTAGGTCACTTCGCATTCCAATTGTCTCCTCGCAACAAGACAAGTTGGATCTGCTGGATCTCGCGGAGCAACGGAATACGCTGTGTTGAATGCACTCTCCTGTTGATGGGTCCTAATATGTTTTTGTGTCTATGGATACCTTGGAATGACGCGGTGGCACTGGGGCCATGAAGGGTTCTCCTAAACAGAGGCTTTGACATCGCTCTCACGTGCAAGTTTCCCATGTGTAGATGAGATTTGTTTTGATGGGTGAGTCAAGAAACAGCCATATGCTGGTATTGAAATCCAGTCTTCGGAGGAGAGATGCCTGGAAACCAAAGCAATGGATCCGATTAGGGCCTAGGGGCCTGTTCGTTCCTTTTTACCTCTGGGGATATCAGTCTACAAGTCTGAGTGTAGGTAGGTTCAAAGATGGGCTCAGATTGCTCCTTTTTGTCATGGGAAGCCACCACTATTGGATTGGCCTCAGGGACTGAGAAGCCTCCACTATTGGGATGGCCTCAGGCACTTTGGAGGTTTATCCTATTAGTGGCGTTGTGGCCATTGGAATGGGCACACAGAATTCCCTTGGAGAGGGCAAGTACAGTCCTCACCTTGGCTCTAGGGGCCTAAGCCTGTATGCTGTGTAGGCTAGGGCTGTTTGGACAGTTGTCTGAAAACAGAAACTCGGCTTATGTTTCGGGTCATAGGTATGGCAGGATTGATCTACAGACCATGAGGAGAACTCTTCGGGATATGAAAAAGGGCGAGTGTGAGGCTCTTGCTCAAGTATTTATCTCTGGATATCGTGCCATTCATGTCATGAAATTTCTGTGTGACTTCATGGTAATTGGACGAGTCTTACTCCCTGGGGGTTTGGCCCAGTCCAAAGAGTTTGGGGTCATTCTGTGGGATGGAAGAAGTCCGTTTTTTGCTGTTGTTTTGTTTCGTTTTGTTTTTCAAACTCAGGTGTCCCACCAAATGAGGGATTCCAGAGTAGAGCCCTGGGGAGGGGCGATTGGACAACCAGAAATCTGGTTAAAATTGGGGCATAGAGACAGCTAGACTTGGGTTTCAGGGCGAGGGCACAGCATGTACCCCCTGAAGATCTGAAGCAATATCTCATGCATCTGAAGTCAGAGCGAGGATCAGACGTTTGAACAGCTTGGATTTTCTGTTTATGACGGCCCCTTCATAAAAGGAGCCGAATCTCGAGGCCGTGGAGGTTTTCCCATGTTGGGAGTGGTGGGATGCCCCCTCCTAGGATTCCTTCTGCGGGACAATTGAGACCTGTTGGACAGCTCCAGGACATCCCATAAGGATGAGTCCAGACCAACGTTCGAGGATGGATGCCTGGGAAGCCCGCCTAGCATTCAAATTGTCTCCTAGTGACAAGACAGTTTAGATCTGATGGCTCTGCGGGAGCAACCTTGGTGGGTGAGTTGAAATGGACTTTCCTGAGGATAGGTCTAATGTTTGTTTGTGTCCATGAGGGTCTTGGAATGGGGCGGTGGCACCGGGACCCTGAAGTATTCTCCTAAGCTTTTGACATAGCTCCCATGCACAAGTTTCCTTGTGGAGACGAGGTTTGTTCTGATGGGTGCCTCAGGAAAACCCCAATGATGGTATTGGAATCCAGTGTTTTAAGCAGACATGCCTGTAAACCAAAGCCATGGATCCGATTTTGGCCTAGGGTCCTGTCTGGTTCAATCTTCTTCTCTGGGGATATCCATCTAGGGTATGAGTGGAGTTAGAGGCTCAGCTGGTGTCAGACTGCCCTTTTTTGTCCCGGGTGACCTATACTATTGGGATGGCCTCAGGGACTTTGGAGGGTTTTCCTAATTTGTACGATTTTGGACAATGGAATGGGCAGAATTCCCATGGATTGGGTATGCACAGTCCTAATGTGTGGCTCCAGGTTCCCTAGCCTGGAGGGTGTGTGGCCCAGGACTTTGAAGACAGAAGTCTGAAAACACAAACTCAGCTTATGTTTGGGGACGTAGGTATGGCAGGCCCGATCTACAAACCATGAGAACACATCTTCATGATATGAAGATAGTGCGAGTCTGAGGCGACTTGCTTAGGCTTTTGTCTCTGGATTTTGTATCAGCGATGGCCGTGGAATGTCGAGGAGGCCTCATGGGCCATGGACAAATCTTCCTCTCTGTGGATTTGGCCCGATCCCAATTGTTTATCGTCAATCTGTTCGATGGAGGACTCCTTTCAGGTTTGTTACCTCAGGTGTCCCACCAAAAGAGGAATTCAAAGCAGTTCCCTGGGGAATAGTGAAGGGACAACCCGAACTATGGTTAAATATTGGGGCCTAGGGGCATGGCAAACCCAATATGCTGTCTCTTAATCCAGCCACTGAGAGGCCTTACCTGAGGTCTGGGCTAAGGCTGAGGGTCACAATGTGTGTTTGCTACCTCTCTGGCCTGCGAGCAATGACGGGACCTCAAGGGAAACACTGGTTTCCACTACAATGAATGTTGGACAACACTCCAACCACAAGTTTTCGTTCCATTGGGAAGGAGTTCTGATTTCTGCATCATTTTCAAACCTGGGCAGTGATTGGAGATAAGGTCTAGGTTCTGAAGCCTGAAAACTGAGGTTGGGAAGGGATAACGACCTAAGGCCATGGGGGGTCTGATGTTCTCAGTTTGTAGCCAGCTGTGTGGGTGGGACTAGGATGTCCAGGCTCAAGCTGTGTCAGAAAGGGCATTATTGCCCAGGTCATCCTATATATTTTCGGTATATCCAAGTGTCGTGCAGGTTGATCTTCATTTGGGGTTTCTAGGTAGCCCCAGATGGCAATGTATTTCTTCTGCAGGGCAGGTAGAGTGCTGCATTGTAGTTCTGGATTGCCAAACCGGAGGGCTTGTGAGCCAGTAGTCTGTAGACAGAAGTCTGAGGACACAAGCTAGGCTAAGGTTTCTGGGTGAGGACATGGCAGGCACAATCTACAGACCTGAACCAAGATCTCGTGCATCTGAAGTCAGGGTCAGGAACCGACGATCGCTCATGTTGGACCTTATGTCCCTGATGGCCCCTTTATGAAGGGGGGGGGATGATGAGGCCATGGGGGTTCTCTCACGATGGGAGTTCTGAGAAGCTCCCAACTACAAAGATTCTTCTGCAGGACAATTGAGACCTGTTGGTTGGCTCCAGGCCAACGATTCTGAGCAGTGTTTTAAGGATGGATGGCGGGGTAGGCCACCTCACATTCCAATTGTCTCCTAGCAAAAAGACAAGTTAGTTCTGCTGGATCTCGCGGAGGAACCGAATACGCTCAGTTTAAATGGACTCTCCTGTGGATGGGTCCTAATGTGTTTTTGTGTCTATGGAGACCTTGGAATGAAGCGGTGGCACTGGGGCCCTGAAGAGTTCTCCTAAACAGAGGCTTTGACACTGCACCCACGTGCAAGTTTCCCATGTGTAGATGAGATTTGTACTGATGTGTGAGTCAAGAAACAGCCATATGCTGGTATTGAAATCCAGGCCTCTGAGGAGAGATGCCTGGGAACCAAAGCAATAGATCTGATTAGTGCATAGAGGCCTGTTTGTTTCTTTTTACCTCTGGGGATATCAGTCTACGGGTCTGAGTGCAGGTAGGTTCTCAGATAGGCTCAGATTACTCCTTTTTGTCCTCGGAAGCCACCACTATTGGGATGGCCTCAGGGACTTTGGAGGTTTATCCTATTAGTAGGATTGTGGCCATTGGAATGGGCAAACAGAATTCTCTTGGAGAGGGCAAGTACAGTCCTCAGGTTGGCTCCAGGGGCCTGATCCTGTAGGGTGTGTATGCCAGGGCTCTTTGGACAGTTGTCTGAAAACACAAACTCGGCTTATGTTTCGGGTCATAGGTATGGCAGGACTGATCTACAGACCTTGAGGACAACTCTTCAGGTTATG
>NW_026741321.1:0-5435 GCF_022355385.1 Mustela nigripes
AAATCATAAAGATCAGAGCACAAATCAATGAAATAGAAACCAAAAAACCAACAGAACAAATCAACGAAACTAGGAGCTAGTTCTTTGAAATAATTAATAAGATTGATAAACCCCTGGCAGACCTATCAAAAAGAAAAGAGAAAGGATCCAAATAAATAAAATCATGAATTAGGGGCGCCTGGGTGGCTCAGTGGGTTAAAGCCTCTGCCTTCGGCTCAGGTCATGATCCCAGTATCCTGGAATCGAGCCCCACATCAGGCTCTCTGCTCTGCAGAGAGCCTGCTTCCTCCTCTCTCTGCCTGCCTCCCTGCCTGCTTGTGATTTCTCTCTCTGTCAAATAAATAAAGTCTTTAAAAAAATAAAATAAATAAAATAAAATCATGAATGAAAGAGGAGAGATCACAACTAACACCAAAGAAATACAAACAATTATAAGAATATACTATGAGCAACTCTACGCCAACAAATTTGACAATCTGGAAGAAATGGATGCATTCCTGGAAACATATAAACTACCACAACTGAACCAGGAAGAAATAGAAAACCTGAACAGACCCATAACCAGTAAGGAGATTGAAATGGTCATCAAAAATCTCCAATCAAATGAAAGCCCAGGGCCCGACGGCTTCCCGGGGGAATTCTACCAAACATTTAAAGAAGAACTAATTCCTATTCTCCTGAAACTGTTCCAAAAAATAGAAATGGAAGGAAAACTTGCAAACTCATTTTATGAGGCCAGCATCACCTTGATCCCCAAACCAGACAAGGATCCCATCATAAAAGAGAGCTATAGACCAATATCCTTGATGAACACAGATGCAAAAATTCTCACCAAAATACTAGCCAATAGAATTCAACAGTACATTAAAATGATTATTCACCACGACCAAGTGGGATTCATTCCAGGGCTGCAAGGTTGGTTCAACATCCCCAAATCAATGTGATACAACACATCAATAGAAGAAAGAACAAGAAACATATGATACTCTCAATAGGTGCTGAAAAAGCATTTGACAAATTACGGCATTCCTTCCTGATAAAAACTCTTCAAAGTGTAGGGATAGAGGACACATACCTCAATATTCTCAAAGCCATTTATGAACAACCCACCGCAAATATTCTCAATGGAGAAAAACTGAAAGCTTTTCCGCTAAGGTCAGGAACACGGCAGAGATGTCCATTATCACCACTGCTCTTCAACATAGTACTTGAAGTCCTAGCCTCCAGCAATCAGACAACAAAAGGAAATTAAAAGCATCCAAATCAGAAAAGAAGAAGTCAAACTATCACTCTTCACAGATGATATGATACTGTATGTGGAAAACCCAAAAGACTCCACTCCAAAACTGCTAGAACTTGTACAGGAATTCAGTAAAGTGTCAGGATATAACCAAGGAGGCAAAGAATCTATACTCAGAAAACTATAAAGTACTCATGAAAGAAATTGAGGAAGACACAAAGAAATGGAAAAGTGTTCCATGCTCCTGGATTAGAAGAATTAATATTGCAAAAATGTCTATGCTACCTAAAGCAATCTACACATTTAATGCAATTCCTATCAAAGTGCCATCCATCTTTTCCAAAGAAATGGAACAAATAATCCTTAAATTTATATGGAACCAGAAAAGACCTCAAATAGCCAAAGGAATATTGAAAAAGAAAGCCAAAGTTGGTGGCATCACAATTCCGGACTTCAAGCTCTATTACAAAGCTGTCATCAACAAGACAGCATGGTACTGGCACAAAAACAGACACATAAATCAATGGAAGAGAATAGAAATCCCAGAAACAGACCCTCAAATCTACGGTCAACTATTCTTCGACAAAGCAGGAAAGAATGTCCAATGGAAAAAAGACAGCCTCTTCAATAAATGGTGATGGGAAAATAGGACAGCCACATGCAGAAAAATGAAATTGGACCATTTCCTTACACCACACACGAAAATAGACTCAAAATGGATGAAAGACCTCAATGTGAGAAAGGAATCCATCAAAATCCTTGAGGAGAACACAGGCAGCAACCTCTTCAACCTCAGTCGCAGCAAAATCTTCCTAGGAACATCGCCAAAGGCAAGGGAAGCAAGGGCAAAAATGAACTATTGGGATTTTATCAAGATCTAAAGCTTTTGCACATCAAAGGAAACATTTAACAAAACCAAAAGACAACTGACAGAATGGGAGAAAATATTTGCAAATGACATATCAGATAAAGGGTTAGTGTCCAAAATCTATAAAGAACTTAGCAAACTCAACACCCAAAGAACAAATAATCCAATCAAGAAAGGGGCAGAGGACATGAACAGACATTTCTGCAAAGAAGACATCCAGATGGCCAACAGACACATTAAAAAGTGCTCCACATCACTCGGGATCAGGGAAATACAAATCAAAACCACAATGAGGTATCACCTCACACCAGTCAGAATGGCTAAAATCAACAAGTCAGGAAATGACAGATGCTGGCGAGGATGCGGAGAAAGGGGAACCCTCTTACACTGTTGGTGGGAATGCAGGCTGGTGCAGCCACTCTGGAAAACAGCATGGAGGTTCCTCAAAATGTTGAAAATAGAACTGCCCTATGACCCAGCAATTGCACTACTGGGTATTTACCCTAAAGATACAAACGTAGTGATCTGAAGGGGCATGGGCAACCGAATGTTTATAGCAGCAATGTCCACAATAGGCAAACTATGGAAAGAACCTAGATGTCCATCAACCGATGAATGGATAAAGAAGATGTGGTATATATACATAATGGAATACTATGCAGCCATCAAAAGAAATGAAATCTTGCCATTTGCAACAACATGGATGGAACTAGAAGGTACCATGCTTAGCAAAATATGTCAAGCGGAGAAAGACCACTATCATATGATCTCCCTGATATGAGGAAGTGGTGATGCAACATGGGGAGTTAAGTGGGTAGGAGAAGAATCAATGAAACAAGATGGGATTGGGAGGGAGACAAACCATAAGTGACTCAATCTCACAGAACAGACTGAGGGTTGCTGGGGGGAGGGGGTTGGGAGAGGAGGGTGGGGTTATGGACATTGGGGAGTGTATGTGCTATGGTGAGTGCTGTGAAGTATGTAAACCTGGCAATTCACAGACCTATACCCCTGCGGATAAAAATATATTATATGTTTATAAAAAACTAAAAATTAAAAAAAAATTTTTTAAAATATTGAATGCATATGTGAAAGAATAAGGAACCCTGGCATAATGATTCTGAAGCATACTGGGGCCTAAACTACATATATATTCCTCCTTGCAAAAAGTGAACCAAACTCCTCTTTTAGCTTTGCTGATAGATTTGTTTCTTATATCCATTACAGCCTGTTGTATACACCAGTTAGAGTGCAAAATTTTAAATTCTTCCCTAAAAACATACACTTATCCAAAATGTTACCATGATTAATAATTTACTTCCATAGATATTCTCCACATCATTTAAACTAAAAATTAACAGTGGCCTAGAGAGACACTGTTGGTTTCCCTCCAGCCTCCCACCCCACCGATTCCCACAATCAGACTTTTTCTCTTCCTAACAGAGCACCTATCTGCACAGAGCCATGTCCTTTCGGGAGGCGGGCCTGTCCCTGGCCCTAGGAAGGAAGACCTGATGCTGCTGAGCAAATTACAGTGCCAACACACCCCTTGCCAGTGATAGGTTGAGGCTCAAGCCTGTGACCTAACACTTCAATAAGAAATGGGAAGAATTATGATGGAGATGTATGGAAAAGATTCATTGTTTTTACATAGACACAAAGAAGAATTTCTTCTGTTTTTGCCTCTGGATGTTGTTCTTTCTGGGTGCAATGTTTGTAAGGGCTGCAGGCATTTTGCCACCTTGAAGACAAGACTGCCACACTGAGGACACTAAGGATGGCAAGACAGGGAGGCAGAGCAGGTCTGAGCTGTTAACATCACAGGACTGCCGAATGAATTAGCTGTCTCAGGGCTCATCCTAGCTTGGGGCTGCTTTTATAGGAGGAAAAAAAAAAAAAAAAAACGTTGTCATTTGCATTTCGGGTTTCTTTTTTTTTTTTTTTTTAAAGATTTTATTTATTTATCAGAGAGAGGGGGGAGAGAGCGAGCACAGGCAGACAGAATGGCAGGCAGAGGCAGAGGGAGAAGCAGGCTCCCCGCCGAGCAAGAGCCCGATGTGGGACTCGATCCCAGGACGCTGGGATCATGACCTGAGCTGAAGGCAGCTGCCCAACCAACTGAGCCACCCAGGCGTCCCAGGTTTCTTTTACCTGCATCCAAAAACATCCTTGTAAACACTGAAATAAAACCTTACAGTTGAACAGGAAACAATTATCGGTTATGACTGAAGAAGTTGTAAAAGATAGCCATCCTAAGAAAATGGACTATTTTCATATCTTTATATTTAGAAAGTAATCAAGATGTAGAAAATAAAATTCTTACAAGTAAGGAAGATATTAACCCTTTTTAATCCAGAACTGGCAATCCACATGTAAAAGTCATTCTATATAAAGACGGAACCCAATTGCCTAGTGCTAAAGTTTTAAAAAGTAGAGCTGCTTTATTTAAATATTTTGACATACATTTCTCAAATATAGGATCCTAACATGTTCTTTTTAACTAATAGGGAGTACCAATATAACACACAACATAAATACCAATGATATACAATGTTTAAGTCAAATGTGCTTCATATACATTTTAATATATCTATACCTTCAGACGGATCAAGTTCCATCACACTTTTTTTTTAAGATTTTATTTATTTATCAGAGGGGGGGTAGAGAGCGAGCACAGGCAGAGGGAGAAGCAGGCTCCCTGCCGAGCAAGGAGCCAGATGTGGGACTCAATCCCAGGACACTGGGATCATGACCCAAGCCGAAGGCAGCTGCTTAACCAACTGAGCCACCCAGGCGTCCCATCACACTTTTAAGTCAATGCAAAATTGCTTCTGCTTCTCTTGGTCTAAATTGGGGCTAGCCTATAGTACAGTCAAAACCACTCATCAGGGAATCACTGATAGAAATAAAACAACAGGTAAAGCAGAAGCTAGCTGGTAACCACTACCTGCACCCATCTCCAGCAACTAAGGAAGTAGAAAAGTGATGATGAGGGCAGAGGGAGCCATCTTACTTATGTCAAATAATTATTAATTATAGTAATGGCTTACAAAAGAGCTTTGATTATATTAACTTAATTAAACCTCTAGTAGCCATAGGAAGCAGGTACCATCCTTAGGGTGAGTAGAAGGTCAGAGAGGTTAGGTTAGCCTTGAACCCAAGCAGTCAGGATCCCACACTGCTCTGCCATATCAGTATTAACAGGAAGTAATTGAGGAGGTATGGGGAAGTATAACTGGAAAATGATTTTTTAAAGATTTTATTGATTCATTTGAGAGACAGAGAAAATATGAGAGAGAGAGACAGGGACAGAGACAGAGAGACAGA
>NW_026741322.1:0-5435 GCF_022355385.1 Mustela nigripes
TGAGACCCACAGGTGGAAAAAGCTTTATACTTTCCACCTGCTGATGGAATTCTCAAAACAGAGGACACTATCTGAGTGTAAGAGAAAATGATTCCACACAGAGGAATACCACCAAATATGCTCGTTGCAAAATATATCAGGATGTTATTGATGAGGGTATCAGAACATGCAAGCTGGATGACCTGAACAACTTCACAAAAGAAGAGAGGGATTTCAAGGTCTGTGCAGAAGGTCAGCTGTAACACCATCAGACTGTGCATCAGGGCATCCACAATGCTAAAGGAGAAGGAGAGTAGAACCAGCAGGCTACAGAGGTGGGAGTTCATAATGACTGTGTACCTCAGTGGATGACAAATGGCCACATAGCGGTCATAGGCCATTACTGCAAGAAGAAAACTTTCCAAACCACCAAAAACCAGGATAGAGTAGATCTGTGTGAGGCAGCCTGCATAAGTGATGCTCTGAATCTGTGCCTGGATGTTCACCAGCATCTTTGGGACGGTGGTTGTGCTTAAGCAGATGTCAGTAAAGGACAGGTTGGAGAGGAAGAAGTACATGGGGGTATGGAGGTGGGAGTCAGAGATGACAGCCAGGATCATGAGCAGGTTTCCCAGGATGGTGACCAGGTATATGGACAGAAACAGAATGAAGAGGAAGGGCTTCAATTCTGGGTCCTCTGTCACTTCCATAAGAAGGAATTCTGAAACCCCTGTTTTGTTTCTGAGTTCCATGATGTTGATGAATCTGACAGAGAAGGTGGAGTGACAGCACAATCAAATATGTATTTTCTAGATGAGCAGGAGAAGCACCACCAGAGACAAACACTGTCCTGGGATGGGATGGAGACTAGTAAAGAGGGACAAGAAGTAGGTGCCCTCAGGATGCCTGGGTGGCTCATTCAGTTAAGTGCCTCCCTTTGGCTCAGGACATGATCCCAGGGTCCTGAGATCAAGTCCCACATCAGGCTCCCTGTTCAGCAGGGTGTCTGCTTCTCCCTGTGCCTTGCTGCTCCCCACTGCTTCTGCTCTGTAGCACTCTCTCTCTCTCTGAAATATAAAATCTTTAAAAAAAGAAGTAGGTGCCTTCTGTATGTAGTTATTCTGTTCCTTTAACAAAAGCCTGAAGCTGATACAGCAGAGTGTCATCCACATTAATTTCCAAAAAGGCCAAGAGATGGCCTTTTTAAAAAAAAAAAAATACACTATATATACTGTTCTGGTTACTTGAAACATTTGGTAATTTTATAAAGAGAAACAGACTGGGGATGCAGCTGAAGACTCGTCTGGCTCAGGAGGCAAGCAACTGAGATAATACATAAGTATGTCAAGAACCAGGAATATTTTATTGATGTACAATACACATAATAAAAATATACCATCTACAAATCTAAACAAAAAAAAAAAGAACTAGGAATGGGAAGATGAAGTGAAACTTACTAAACTTCCTGCCTCCCACAACCACCAGATTGCAAGTAAATGTCAGATAATTTTATAACAGCCATCCTGTTTTATAAAAATGTATTTCTACCCAGTAGGAAAATGGTCCTGGCAATAGTGTGTATAGTACAGTATGATATTAGTAAATCAGTAGTACTTGAGATTGGGGTAAAGTACAAGAAAACATGTGAAGAAGATGACATGCAGGAGGACCCTGGTGACATGGTTCTAATCATTTGATGCATGAAGTCTTCACAGCTTCCTCCGGATGGAACTGTAATAATATATCTACCCTCATTTCCAAACATTGACTAATGGACATCAGATTACCTGGTGGCCATCGTAGAATGATTTGACATTTTCTCTGAATGTACCAAATGGAAGATCAATACTCAGGAAGGGCAGAAAGACTGAGTAACCCTCAGGCTCCAGGGCAAGAAGGATCATCTATGAAATGAGGCTCAGGTGTACTACTTCTTTTCTGGAGAAGAACTGTTAAAGCAAGTGGTCACAGGCAGACTGCAGTGTCTTTATCCCTAGAGGTTCAACTTCCAGAGCTCCTCATTAGCCAAGCAATTTTATTGTCATTGTGATCCAGGGCAGTGCAAATCCTTCAAGGCCAAGACTCCAGAGGGAGGAATTCGGGATGACTGCTTTTCTGATTCTGAGGCTGGGTATATACCATTCACTATATAGTATGTATAAATAAATGGGAAAAAAAATCTTAAAATGTATATGGAATCACAAAAGACTCCAAGGAGTCAAAGCAATCTTGAACAAGAAAAACAAAGTAGGAGGCAATACACTTCCTTATATCAAGCTACATATGAAAACTATAGTAATCATAACAGTATAATACTGGCATAAAAGGGGGTGCCTGGGTGGCTCAGTGGGTTAAAGCCTCTGCCTTTGGCTTGGGTCATGATCTCATGGTCCTGCAATCAAGCCCCACATTGAGCCCCTGATGACTCTCTGCTCAGCAGGGAGTCTGCTTCCTCCCCTCTCTCTCTCTCTGCCTGCTTGTGATCTCTGTCTGTCAAATAAATAAATAAAATGTAAAAAAATACTGGCATAAAAGCAGACACAGAGCCCAATGGAATGGAAGAGTGAGTCAATAAATAAACTGACACATATATAGTTAACTAATCTTTTACAAGGGTTCCAAGAATATTCAATAGGGAAGAGGTAGTCTCTTCAACAAATGGTATTAATAAAACTCAATGGGGAGCCTGCTTCTCCCTCTCCCTGCCCCCACTCATCCCCTCTCTCTCCCTTTCTCTCTCTCTCCTAAAATAAATAAAACCTTAAAAAAAAAAAGGAAAAGAAAAGAAAACTGGGTATCTACATGCACAGGAATGAAATTGGATACATATCTTACATGATACCAAAAAAAAAAAAAACAATTATGAAGTCATATAGTATTTGTCTTTCTCAGTCTGACATATTTCACTTAGCTTCATACCCTCTAGATCCATCCATGTTGTCTCAAATGGCACAATATCATCCTTTTTATGGTTGCCTAATATTCCATTGTATATGTATACCAAATCTTCCTTATCTTTTCTCATCTATTGATGGATGAGGAGAAGTGGGAGCTATGGGCTTCCAGTAATGAAATGAATAGGTAATGGGAATAAAAGGCACAGCATAAGGAATACAGTCAATGATACTGTAATAGCAATGTGTCGGGATAGGTGCCAGCTACACTTGTTGTGAACACAGCATAATGTAAAAACTTGTTGAATCAGCATGTTGTATACCTGAAACTAACGTAGCACTGTGTGTCAACCTTACTCAAATACAAAAGGAAAAAGAAAAACAGCGAGATAGATATTTAAAAATCAACTTGAGTGGATTAATGACTTAAACAGAAGATCTAAAATCATAAAACTCCTAGGATAAAACATAAGGAAAAAACTCCTTAACATGGTCTTGGCAATGTGTTTTTGGTATGACAGGAAAAGCACAGACAACATAAGAAAAAAAAATAAACAACTTGGACACATTGTACTAAAAACGTTGCACAGCATAAAGAAAGAAACAACAACATGAAAAGACAACCTACAAAATTGGATAAATATTTGCAAACCACACATCTGATGAGGAGCTAATATCCAAACTAAGAGCAAAAAAAATAAATAGCAACCCCATTTAAAAAAATGATGAAAGAAACTAAAAAGACATTTCTCCAAAGAAACATACTAATGGCCAACAAACATATGAAAAGATGTTCAAAATGACTAATCATCAGGGAAATGCAAATCAAAACCACAACGTGAAGTCACCTTACACATGTTAGGATGGCTACTGAAGGAGGAGAAGGGGAACAGGAAGAAAAGAGGAAGAAGAAGTGTTGTCAAGTGTATGGAGAAAGCAAAACCTGGTGCACTGTTGGTGGGATTTGTAAACTGGTAGAGCCCTATGGAAAACACTATGGAGATACCCCAAGAAGTTCAAAATATAACTACCATTTGAGCCAGCAATCCAACTTCCAGGTATATACTCAGGTGTATTGGAATCAGGATCTCAAAGAGATACCTGCACTCCCATGTTTGTTGCACAGCATCATTCACAATAACTAAGATATGAAACTGATCTAAATGTTTATTAATGCATGAACGGGTAAAGAAAATGAAAAAATATACAGTGGAAAAAAGACAGTCTCTTCAATAAGTGGTGCTGGGAAAACTAGGCAGCTATATCTAGAAGAATGAAACTCGACCATTCTCTTACACCGTACACAAAGATAAACTCAAAATGGGTAAAAGACCTCAATGTGAGGCAGGAATCCATCAGAATCCTAGAGGAGAATATAGGCAGTAATCTCTTCGATATCAAGCAACTTCTTTCAAGATATGTCTCCAAAGGCAAAGGAAAGAAATGTGACGATGAACTTTTGGGACTTCATCAAAGTCAAAAGCTTCTGCACAGCAAAGGAAACAGTCAACAAAACAAAGAGGCAACCCACGGAATGGGAGAAGATATTTGCAAATGACAGTACAGACAAAGGTTGATATCCAGGATCTATGAAGAACTCCTCAAACTCAACACACACAAAACAGATGATCATGTCAAAAAATGAGCAGAAGTCAAAATTAACAAAACAGGAAACAACATGTGTTGGAGAGGATGTGGAGAAAGGGGAACTCTCTTACACTGTTGGTGGGAATGCAAGTTGGTGCAGCCTCTTTGGAGAACAGTGTGGAGATTCCTCAATAAATTAAAAATAAAACTTCCCTATGACCCTGAAATTGCACTGCTGGGTATTTACCCCAAGGATACAGATGTCATGAAAAGAAGGCCATCTGTACCCCAATGTTTATAGCAGCAATGGCCACAGTCGCCAAACTATGGAAAGAACCAAGATGCCCTTCAACGGATGAATGGATAAGGAAGATGTGGTCCATATACATTATGGAGTATTATGCCTCCATCAGAAAGGATGAATACCCAACTTTTGTAGCAACATGGACGGGACTGGAAGAGATTATGCTGAGTGAAATAAGTGAAGCAGAGAGAGTCAATTATCATATGTTTTCACTTATTTGTGGAGCATAACAAATATCATGGAGGACAAGGGGTGTTATAGAGGAGAAGGGAGTTGGGGTAAATTGGAAGGGGAGGTGAATCATAAGAGACTATGGACTCTGAAAAACAATCTGAGGGGTTTGAAGTGGCGGGGGTGTGGGAGGTTGGGGTACCAGGTGGTGGGTATTATAGAGGGCACAGATTGCATGGAGCACTGGATGTGGTGCAAAAATAATGAATACTGTTTTTCTGAAAATAAATAAATTTTAAAAATTTTAAAAAATGGGCAGAAGATATGAAGAGACACTTCTCCAATGAAGACATACAAATGGTTATCAGACACATGAAAAAATGTTCATCATCACTAGTCCTCAGGGAGATTCAAATTGAACCACATTGAGATATCACCTTACACCAGTTAGAATGGCCAAAATTAGCAAGATAGGAAACAACATGTGTTGGAGGGGATGT
>NW_026741323.1:0-3573 GCF_022355385.1 Mustela nigripes
ATGCCTCCATCAGAAAGGATGAATACCCAACTTTTGTAGCAACATGGACAGGACTGGAAGAGATTATGCTGAGTGAAATAAGTCAAGCAGAGAGAGTCAATTATCATATGGTTTCACTTATTTGTGGAGCATAACAAATAGCATGGAGGACAAGGGGAGATGGAGAGGAAAAGGGAGTTGAGGGAAATTGGAAGGGGAGGTGAACCATGAAAGACTAGGGACTCTGAAAAACAATCTGAGGGGTTTGAAGCAGTGGGGGGTGGGAGGTTGGGGGAACCAGGTGGTGGGTATTAGAGAGGGCCCGGATTGCATGGAGCACTAGGTGTGGTGCAAAAATAATGAATACTGTTATGCTGAAAATTAAAAAAAAAAAAACTTCTATTGTTAAAACAAAAACAAAACAAAACAAAACAAAACAAAATTTGAGTAATTTATTTGGAGATGATTCCAAGAAACATCAAAAGAGGAATATGGAAGTAAAATGGGAGAGAGATTGAGTGCACATTCTCTCCATAGGTAACTGGAATTTATCTTTCCAGGAAACTCTGAGAACTAGTACAAAATATGTATGGAAGAGTCCTCGTATCCTTGAGGAAAAGAAACCTAGGTATTTATCCACCAACTTCTATCACTCATTAGCAGAGCTGCTTCTGAGCAGTATTAACTTCACTCTTGACTTACTGAATAGTTTACTGCAAGGTGAGTTCTGCCAGCCAGAGAAGGAACTTATGCAAGAGATGCAAATACTGGCAGCTAGAAGTCTCGCTGATGTGCATGGAAATCTAAGTCTTGCAGGGATCTGAGCAGGCACCAAGAGCATCTGCTGCAGTCATTCACAAGAACTGTGGTCACTATAAGTGTCTTCTATGTATAAAAGCAGAAGGGCATGGTCAGCCAAAAGTTGAGAAAGATGCACCTATAATATAATATAATATAATATTATATTATATTATAATAATATAATATAATCCTTGACAAAAGGTAACAGATGAATAGATAATGAATCAGAAATGAGTATTAAAGGGACGCCTGGGTGGCTCAGTTGGTTAAGCAGCTGCCTTCGGCTCAGGTCATGATCCCAGCGTCCTGGGATCGAGTCCCGCATTGGGCTCCTTGCTCAGCAGGGAGCCTGCTTCTCCCTCTGCCTACCATTCTGTCCGCCTGTACTCGCTCTCTCTCCCTCTCTCTCTCTGACAAATAAATAAATAAAATCTTTAAAAAAAAAAAAAGAAATGAGTATTAAAGATTCAAGGACTGGACAACTGCCCCATTCAATTTCCAACAAGTACCACCTCTACCTCTATTCAAAGAGTCTCGAGGAGAATTATTTATAAACTATTCCTGACTTCCTAAATAACACAAATGAGGTTTTAATTTAAAAAAAATAGCTCACATTCATTGAATTTTTAGCACGTGTGTTGACTATTCTAAGCACTTGGTATGTGTTATTTCATTTCATTTCCTGCACAACCCTTTGAGGTAAGAACTATTATTATCTAAATTTTATGAAAGAGGAAGGTGAAGCTAAGTATAGCCAAGTTCCCATGTGCACTCATTAGTAAGTGGTGGAGAAAGGGTATCCTGTCAGTTTACCTTAAAATGTGTTGTCTTCGAACGATGTCTTGTTAATGCCTAACAGCAAATATATTTCATCTGGATGAAACTGTCATGATAGAAGGCACCCTGTCTGTTGTGTTCCCTATTTTCTCCTCAGGGCCTGGCAGAGAGGCTAGCATGGAGTATGAATTTGAAAAATATTTGTCAAATGCTGACTTCCATTGTAACTTGTATTTTCTCTCAAGGCAAGAAGTCTTATTGGAAATAAGAAATTCGCCCCTGAAAAATACTTCTTTTTTCCTTAAGAACACAATATCACTGTACTGAAAGTTTCAATTAATATTAAAAGGCTACACCAAAAGGAAAATAAAACTATTTGATAAAACAAGTCTTGTAGGAAGTTAACATCCTTAGTAGTAGCATCCACCACTAAGATTATTGGCATTGACTTCATTGGTGAAGTATAACTTTTGTGATTTTCATTGTATTTTGCTCAGTGGGTCACTCAGAGAGTTCAGTACACCAGAAAGTTAAGTACTTCAGAGATTCTCTATAGAACTGTAAGGAAATTAGTGACAGAACTATTTTTGACTTAGACTTAGATTTACAGGTGGATGCACCTGTTGTAGTTTTGGAATCTAGAAACCTGATTTACTGTTGCTTTAGCTCATACCATCATATCCAAAAGTGGCAACAATGTGCAACTAGGTATCTTCATGTGCACCTGCAGAAGCAAAGAAAATCCAAATTCTGTGGGATTACTATAATTGGGTATACAGGATAATTTGCTTTAAATAATCTTGTTTAGATTCAGGTAAGATTCATAACTTTTAAAATTTAAAATGCTGCTACTTCTCATGCACCCCAATGTTTACAGCAGCATTATCAACAAGAGCCAAATTATGGAAAGATCCCAATTGTCTATCGCATGATGAATGGATAAAGGAGATATGATATATATGTATACACACAACACACACTGGAATATTACTCAGGCATCAAAAAAATGAGATCTTGCCATTTGCAATACTATGGATGGAGCTAGATAGAGTATATCATGCTAAGGCAAATTAAGTCAGTCAGAGAAAAAAAAATACCATATGATTTCACTCATATGTGGAATTTAAGAAACAAAATAGGTAAACATATGGGAAGGGAAAAAATATAGAGGGAAGTAAACTATAAGAGACTCTTAACTATAGATAAAAAACTGAGGGTTGATGGAAGGGAGGTAGGAGGAGGACGAGCTACATAGATGGTGGGTATTAAGGAGGACACTTGTGATGAGCACTGGTCGTTCTATGTAAGTGATGAATCACTGAATTCTGTTCCTGGATCTGTATTCCACAACATGTTAAATAATGAGAATTTATAAAATAATGATAATAAGAAATAAAATGGTGCTAGTTCTAAATCATGTTATAAAAATTATTCAAGACTCTCCAAAGATACTTCTTTCTCATATACCTATTATTTTCTTCCTTGGAACCATTTGTTGTCTTGTTGGATTGCACTGGACTGAAGAGTTATATCAATTGACTTCTAACTAGTTTTCTAACATACAAATTATGTTCTGTATACAATAATGCCAAACAAATTTGGCACTAGGCCCAATGATCAGGCCATGAGGATAGAGCTGGGTCATGATTCCCCACTTTTCTGCCTAGTCAGTCAGATTGTTTTAGCCTGGACCCTTCCTACAAAGTGCTATAATAAAAAAAATTATAAAGAACTGCATATTAATAACTCTAATAACTATATATAAATAATTCAGTAACTAAATATAAAGTGACTAATTATGGGAAACATTTTTGCTTTGGTTCATTGAAGTACTATCACTCCTTTTTTTTTTTTTAAGATTTTATTTATTTATTTGACAGAGAGAGATCACAAGTAGCAGAGAGGCAGGCAGAGAGAGAGAGAGGAGGAAACAGGCTCCCTGCCGAGCAGAGAGCCCAATGCGGGACTCGATCCCAGGACCCTGAGATCATGACCCAAGCCAAAGGCAGAGGCTCA